>NC_059206.1:9000864-9233364 GCF_020615455.1 Coregonus clupeaformis
CCTGGCTGATACTAGCCTATAGTATGATGGGGCTACCTGGCTGATACTAGCCTATAGTACGATGGGGCTACCTGGCTGATACTAGCCTATAGTATGATGGGGCTACCTGGCTGATACTAGCCTATAGTACGATGGGGCTACCTGGCTGATACTAGCCTATAGTATGATGGGGCTACCTGGCTGATACTAGCCTATAGTACGATGGGGCTACCTGGCTGATACTAGCCTATAGTATGATGGGGCTACCTGGCTGATACTAGCCTATAGTATGATGGGGCTACCTGGCTGATACTAGCCTATAGTATGATGGGGCTACCTGGCTGATACTAGCCTATAGTATGATGGGGCTACCTGGCTGATACTAGCCTATAGTATGATGGGGCTACCTGGCTGATACTAGCCTATAGTATGATGGGGCTACCTGGCTGATACTAGCCTATAGTATGATGGGGCTACCTGGCTGATACTAGCCTATAGTATGATGGGGCTACCTGGCTGATACTAGCCTATAGTATGATGGGGCTACCTGGCTGATACTAGCCTATAGTATGATGGGGCTACCTGGCTGATACTAGCCTATAGTAAGTTGGGGCTACCTGGCTGATAATAGCCTATAGAAAGTTGGGGCTACCTGGCTGATTTTCATTAGAACCTCAATAACAAAGGTAGATCTAAAGGGAAGCAACTCCCCTTGTTGAAGGCTTCTAGTGGAGCTGTATTGTGATCCTTTAGTTTATCCTGTCTTGATTCATTCCCCCAGAAAGGAAAGCTATTTTCACTGCCCTGTTCTATCTGGGCATTAAAACATGAATCTACTGTTCTACATAAGACAGCCACCTTCATGGGCATTTACCTTGTAGGTGTCCCAGTTCCTGAAGAAGTTGACTGAGCCGTCCTGGCGCCTCTGGATAACTGTCCAGCCGCCGGGGTCGTGGCTCTGGTCGCACCACACCTGCATCAACCGGTTGGCATTCTCAGGCTTGACCAGGTACATGCCACTGGTGGTGTGGCCCTCCTCTAGAGCCGCAAGGCAGTCCTTGAAAGGCCCTGCAAAGAGGTCATGATTTTAAAGTAGTGCCATGTGAACAAACATTTTAACATTAACATTTTAGTCATTTAGCAGACGCTCTTATCCAGAGCGACTTACATCAGCAATTAGGGTTAAGTGCCTTGCTTAAGGGCACATCGACAGATTTTTCACCTAGTCGGCTCGGGGATTAGAACCAGCGACCTTTCGGTTACTGGCACAACGCTCTTACCCACTAAGCTACCTGCCGCCCCAAAGGACCATGGGTGAAAGCTTTTGGTTAAACCCAGCTGGGTAATGTTTTCCATGGAATGATGTGGTCAAGCATGGGTTGGTACAGGGTCCTATTGTTCTCTGGGTTTCCCCTTTTTAGTTATCAGAACCCTGATTTTGAAAGATTGAAGGGAAAGTTGTCTAGCTTACTCCACTCTCTCAACCCTCCAGCTGAGCTCAATCTCTTCCCACTTGCTTGAAACACCACACCCTGGAAACCTGTTCTCGTCCACTAAGCTGAGTATCTCCATAGGTGTAGCCCCTTATTGTGAGGTTCTACAGCTCTCTTAGAAATCCTGAGACTTTTTTTTTTTTTTTTTTTGGTTGCTGGAAAAACTCTGTTGCAAGGCCTAGAATTGACGTTTGGCTGAAGTTGGGGGATGGGGGAATAGCTGCGGGTAGGCTGATGCAGGCCAAGAACAACACTGGCATGAGGACTGCAGGGAGTGGTAGCACTTTAGTGGCAGGCTTACTTTAACAGTAGCCTGTAGATTATCAGGTACTCTAAAAGTGTCTCTCAATAGCACAGCTGTTTTAATATAATTTTATTGGGCATATGTTCCTTTTAGCCTGGCGATGCTGATTTCCTCTGCCTGAGTGCTGACTAAAGGGGAAAAAAAAAAAAAACTCTAACGTTGAGGTGCACTGGAAACTTAAATGACAAACCATTGTCTCATCATTCAGGAAGAAATATTTGACCAAACCTGGCACAGATGTGTCTCCACATGAGGTAAATGTCGGTGACTTTTACACGAGAAATGTCGAAAATGGCACAGCAGACCGCTGCAGCAATTGACATGACCCTGTATTCAGCCAGTTTTCTGGAGGTGTCAGACTGTCCCTCCCCACCCTTCTAGATAGCAGTGTTTTTATGCAAGCGTTGCTACCCAACGACATCATTTCCTGCTGGCTCTCAATGACCGTTTAGGGATTTTTCGGTTCAATCCGAGTGTTTTTATTATGACTAGCAGGATAGCGTGTGTGCAACAACTTTTACGTGTTCAATTGATATTGGACAGGAGTACTGGGAATCCCACATAATGGTGTCTACTCAGTAATCTAGCAAAACATTATATATATATATATATATATATATATATAGTTAAAGTCCTCAGAGCATTCAGAAAATGGGACAAATGGAAATAATAAAAATGCCCCAGGCGCTAATGCGTCTCTCGCTCCTCACTGAATGAATGACAAGTGGACGAGTGAGCGATAATTGTGCACGTTACTTAACAATTGAATCTAACTGAATGATAAGGAGGGTGAAAATTTTGATTTTAATTTAGAAAGACAATAGTGTAATGACGAGTTTGTGTTATGCCTGTTTATCAGCGTTGGCGCTCATGTCTATAGCAAATCATTTGACCGCGTGTGCCTTTGTGGGTTGATACCATGCTCTTTGCAGTAGACCTTTAGAATAATGTGAAACATATCCTTGACTCTATCCAGGTTGATCAGCGGGGACGCAAACGATGCCAGGTCAGCCTGAGCAGCCGGACCATTCAAACTACACCTAAACTAATTTCACATCAAATAAGAGTCAGCCAATAGACGAGATTAAATTGGCAATGGTCTGATTTACAATATTATCAGGTCGTACAATTGTACATCGTGTAATTGACAGATGCAGGGAAAGGAGCATCACTTTATCAAATCCTCCCTCAGAGTCACATGCAGGTAAAACCTTGTTGATTTCTATATAGTATCAGAAAGAGCATATTGTGCAGTTTCTATGACACTTTCTCAGAACTTACAAAATTCAAGAGGTGCAGCTCTATTTCCAAATGTAACTTTTTCCAAGGACATCTGCGCTATCCATGCGTTCAGCACATGACCGCTCACGCGGCAGCATTGCTCTGGATACTAAGCGCAAAGACTAGTAACATAATAAACGTAGAATATGCTTTTCTGTTTTCTTTTAAATACATTTTCTTATTTCCACAATGTTTCTTTAGACCTGCCAAAACAATATTATAATGGACTTCATTGTGGTGGACTTGAACTAGTGTTTTTTGTTTTTGTTTTTACTTACAGCCTAGAGGAACATAAACCAATGAACAGGCTATTATGGTCTTTGAAATAATCCTTTTTTAGTATTCTAATGTTACCTAAGACCGTCATAAACACAACCAATTTATTATTCTATCCGATAGCATATATGAAATGTATTTATTAGTCTGTTAGAATGTTGACGCGTCATTGGCTGGAAGTATCGAAAATTGGCTCTAGGCCTACGTTCTTTCGCTAGGACACTTTTGTAGAATTATACAAAACACATCCTTAACTAATAAATAACTATTGTTATATTTTTCCATGGATATATTTCCACAAATATTTCTTCATGCAATTCATGCTTTAGAATTGTCAATGTATTATTTATCAAGCCAAGGTGCTTATGTTTACCTTGAGGGTTGATATGCATCTGATGCATAGTCTAAAGGGGACGCCCCAGCAACGTTCTCTAGCAGGTACTGATGGGCTAAAAAGGCCAGGCCGCTGCTAGTGTTAAAGGGTGTGGTTTATTTCATTACCAGACACTTTGACCAATCAGTGTAAGTCCTGATGTAACCACTTTTAGACCTGTCTCTCCACTATTTAGGAGAACACGGGGAACATTTAAAGGCCTGAGGTAATTCAAGCAGTAGTCAAGCTCTGCAGGAAGCTCACTGTCACCTGCTGCCAATGAAAACGGGCCAGACAAATGTAATTTGTCTCCTGTTTTTCTTCCCCCCCCCAGGTCATTGCGGATACACTCTGGTTCCTAGCACACAGATCTGAGCCTGTATTTACGAGCTGATGCTTCCTCTTTTCTTCCTCCTCCTCACGCTCTACTTTTAAAGTGATTTAATGGCCGCTGTGGAGAACTCCGGGTCGGACAGAAACTGAAGGCTGTAAGGACCATCACTCGGGGGAGTGGAAGCCTAAATGCAGGCATACGTCTGCATTTTGATATCTCCTAAGCAGTCTCTTGCTCCCAGCTTGTCGTCGATCAACTACAGCAGCAACCAATCAGGCTCTTGTAACTAACGGTTACTACACCTCTTTTCAGTGGCGTACCGTAGTTTTGCATAGCCCCCCTTTTTTGAGGATAGCTATCTTCCTGCAATTCCCCCCAAAATGCCCACAGGGCAACAAAAAAAAATTGGGCAGTTTCATAGCTAATCTCATGCTATTCTACAAATGTTACCACGAGGCTGAGAGAAAATGTAACATTTTTAAAGCTAATTTACTGTAATTCTAAACATTTTTGCCATTGCTTATGACGTGTTCATATGCTATCTGGGGAGGGGGGTCTGCGGGGGGGGTACACCAGTGTCTCTTTTCCTATATTAAAACCAGCCCCTATCTAATACTAGTCTGGCTTCTATTAAAACCAGCCTCTATCTAATACTAGTCTGGCTTCTATTAAAACCAGCCCCTATCTAATACTAGTCTGGCTTCTATTAAAACCAGCCCCGATCTAATACTAGTCTGGCTTCTATTAAAACCAGCCCCGATCTAATACTAGTCTGGCTTCTATTAAAACCAGCCCCGATCTAATACTAGTCTGGCTTCTATTAAAACCAGCCCCTATCTAATACTAGTCTGGCTTCTATTAAAACCAGCCCCTATCTAATACTAGTCTGGCTTCTATTAAAACCAGCCCCTATCTAATACTAGTCTGGCTTCTATTAAAACCAGCCCCTATGTAATACTAGTCTGGCTTCTCTCATATATGATTGATAGCCGTTCTGTGTTTGCTGTGCAGTGGGTCTCCCCCCACATATCTCTCTCTCTCTCTCTCTCTCTCTCTCTCTCTCTCTCTCTCTCTCTCTCTCTCTCTCTCTGTCTCTCTGTCTCTCTGTCTCTCTCTCTCTCTCTCTCTCTCTGTGTGTCTCTGTCTCTCTCTCTCTCTGTCTCTCTCTCTGTCTCTCTCTCTCTCTCTCTCTCTCTCTCTCTCTCTCTCTCTCTGTCTCTCTCTATCTCTCTCTCTGTCTCTCTCTCTCTCTCTCTCTGTGTACAACATCATTATAGTGGTAGCATTTGTAAAGGTAGAACAGTAGTAGTAATATAAATAGTTTTGCTATGGATTAAGCAGAGAAGGCAAAACCCACAAACATCTTTAAAATCTCTACAAATCTCTACAGGGCTGACTATGATCCCCGGGGCTATACTTTCCACAGAGGCGTAAAATATCCCGGAACCTGACAAATTATACTTTCCACAGAGGCGTAAAATATCCCAGAACCTGACAAATTATACTTTCCACAGAGGCGTAAAATATCCCAGAACCTGACAAATTATAGCTAATCCCTGAGATCCCAAGCCCCTGTTTGGTCCCTCGTATCCTTTCCAATAATCCCCTTTTGGGGATGGCACTAAGAATACAGAGCCTGGCGTTGCCGTCGCTCCCCGTCACATGTCGCAGATTAGAGTCGGCAAGTGCCTGGGTCCAAAGACGATCTTCTGAATATTAATGATTGTATTATATGTTATAATATTAGCCTAATGATTGTACACGCCTGGGCTACGGTACGTTTTGTGACTGAATATTAATGATTGTACACTCGTACACAGCTGGGCTAAAGTACGTTTTGTGACTTGCATCATGACTCGCAATTACGAAAGTTGCCTTTGGAAGAGCAGGGAGAGCTATGAGGAATCTCTTTTTTTAAATGTAATTCACTGTTTTGCATGGACTGCACTGAGAGGGTGTGTAATTTGTGTTAGCAGATTATTTTGAGTCAAGGGTGTTGCTGGAACATATGACAGCAATTCTGCTGTAGGTGTCCTTTTTTTTTTTTGTTGCCCCAAAACAATCACTTTCCCAATCACACATTTTCTATTCCTCTGTTTCTAAGTATTAGTTTTGACCTTGCGGCAGACTTGCCCCACCTGTTGCATAGCAACGGAACACTCAACATACTCCTGAATGCCCCACGGATTCCACATAGTGATGAAAAGCGACATCCCAACACAGCTCTTCCCTAAGTGGACGCTGAAACGTACGTGTGTGGGTGCTCAAATTTGTTTGCAAGCTTTTTTTGGACAGGGGCCAAGCCAATCTGTCCAATTTCAGGTGTTGGAGACACTCCGCAGCACCTGTCAAACAGACGCTACCGAGACGATCTTAAGCCATGTGGAATGCTGCCACCATTTTTAATCAAATCACCTGTACAGTGTGGATCTCCCGGTTGTCAAAAACTCAGGGTTGATTGAGGCTTATGCACTGAGGCAATGCTGTGCATGCTTCTGAGACAATGCTGTGCATGCTGCTAACCCCTCAGCAGCCAGCGATAGCGTGTGGTTCTCCTCTCTGCGCCCCCACCGTGAGATCCTTCTGTTCACTTAAAAACATGGTTATCCAGCCCTAAGAAATTAATGGTCAGACACGGCGATCTTTAGATCCTGGTTTGGAATGAGCAGTCACAAGGAAGAGTGTGATATGTTTGCGGGGTTGGTTTAAAGTTGGTTTTGCCTGTTCATTTCGGACTGTGTTCTTTTCAGAGGACATTTCAGACTCGTTACTCTTCTCAGCCTAATCCCCTTTTTAAGTCTGCAGTGTATTGAAACATACGGACAGATTCGGACAATGCACGGCTCAATAAATATTGTTGAGGCGTGTTTAGATGGGCTGCTAGCCAATACCTTTTCCAGAGTCTCGCTGTGTATGTCTGTCAGCTTTTTTCCCCTGTCTTGAGGATTTGTGAGGAGTGAAAGTGATTTTGTTCTGTGTCGCAGCAGGATGGATAAATGTATCTCTCTTATGCTCCTGTGACTGAGCGAAGTGTATTTTCTTTGGAATGCAGGAACTCTTTAGAGGTCTCCCCTTGGAGGGAGACACTTAAGAAAATATGCCTAGAACAATCTATGAGCCGTATAATTAATGTAACTATTATTTCCATAAATCTGCTGTGAGACCTCAGGAAGAGGATAACGGCACACTCCAAGGTACAAAGTTAACACGTTCTCCCTTTTGGATTGACACATAGCTATGATCACGTGTACATAGGTGTAAGTTTATGGTCACATGGACATGGCGTACAGGTTTTGGCAGGAGTTCCCTTTGAGGATTATGACTGAATAAATGTTTCTTGAGCTTACTGACTTCTTGGACAAGTTGAATTACTGCTTCTGTCTAACCTCAATAATAACATTGACAAAGAGAGAGAAATGTTTCAGGTCAAAGATCAAAGGGGAAAGGTACTCACCTGAGGGCTTGTTTGTGGTGGACGGCTGGTGAGTGCCACTGGGCATGGTGGGCAGCGGAGGTGGCAGCGCTTTGGAATTCTGGTCACTCTGGATCTCGTTGGTGATCTGGTTGCTGCGGGTGTAGGTGGGCGGCTGGTAGGGTTTGCTAGCTACTGGCGGCGCTACCGGCCTCTGCTGCGGAGGTTGCTGTGGGACAACGGGGGGCTGGGGGCGAACAGGGCGAGACCTTTCTCTCTCCCCCCCGTACGAGTGGCCCCCTCGGCGGCAGTGCTGTTCCAGCTGCACGATGAGGGCACTCTGGTTGCCGGCGAGGGTGGACAGGTGCTGGTACTTGTGCTCCAGGTCGCGGTAGCGCGAAGCCAGCCGACCCATCTCGGAGGTGTGGTTGAGCACGCGGTTCTCCAGCTGCGACACCTCCAGGGCATTGTCGCGCTTGCGGATGATCTCATGCAGCAGCTGCATGTAGAGTTGCGTGACGCGGGCGTTCATGTTGCGGCTCTCCTTGCGCAGGAGCTTGACCTCGTTGACGATGCCTCCGTCCACTTCCACCAGCTGCTGCAGCGACTCCATCTGTCGCCGCTGCTTCTGAAGCTCGCCGTTCAGCAGCTCCAGCTCCTGTTTGTTGACCCGGTTCTCTAGGAGGCTGTCGGGCTCCTTGGAGTTGACGCAGATGGCGCCGGTTTGCTTTTGCTGGGGGACGATGAAGGTGTAGGAGCACTTGTCCACTTGCGAGGAGGCGTCAGCTGACACAGCACGCTTGGTGCGTCCAGCGTAGAGGAACTCCGGCTCCAGAACCTCGTCTATGCTCTCCAACTCCTCGGCCCCCACCTGCAGTGTGGAGCCGGGCCCGCAGACCAGCAGCAGCACCAGTGGAACAACCACAGGGGGAATCATACTGCAGCCCGTAGCGCCCTTACAAGAACGGTCTCTGTTTTGAAAGAGAAGAGCGAGGGAGAAAAATAATCAAGTCTGTTCCTCTCCCAACAGTATTCATTAACCACAGACATTTAGTGTAGACATGTATATCAAAGCAAAAGACAGTCCCAGTAAGTACACAGTCAAAGTTTTTGAGAAGTTTTGGTGAAAAGCCAAGCCCTGCTCATACTGCGGTTGTCTGACATTCATTGGCACCCTCTGCATAGAAACAGTGACCAACACAAGGAGATTGTTTACGTTCCCCAGTCAGCACTCTCAGGTGTCCTACCCTTCGGCCGGATAAATCCAATTTTTGAACGGAGAAATGTAAACCAGTGGGTTTAATGCAGTCCCTTCTCAAATAGTGGGGCGCGCCCCCCTGGGGGGGGGGGCTCGGAGCGATGCCGGGGGGGGGCGTGTGACCCCGGGGAACATGCTTTTTTTTTGCCGCAGGGAGTAGGGTTTTTTTGCACGGAACAAGAGCACACAGCACAGAGCAGGAGATATGAAGTGCAGATAACAAACCCTTAAGAGACGCCATGGAAACATATTTAACAGGGATGAAAAGAAAGGCGGAGGGAGACGGAGATAATGAGACAAACGTAAGTCTCCCTAAAGCTAAGACGAGGAAATATGACGAAGCGTATGTAGCGCTTGGCTTCACTGTGACTACGGTGGGAGACGAGGAAAGACCGGTATGTTTACTGTGTCTAAAAATGTTGGCAGGGGACAGACAGCATGAAGCCAAATAAATGAAGGCGTCACTTAAAGACATTACAGCCCAATCACGCTGATAAAGCCGCTTGAGTTTTTTCAGCGAAAACGTGCCGAATATTGCCAACAATCGTCCCGCTTTGTGAATGCTACTTCAGTAAACCAGCGAGCTGTTAGCATCATATAAGGTGGCGTACCAAATTGCTCAGTGCAGAAAAACCCCACTCCATAGCAGAGGAGCTGATACTGCCTGCAGCATTAGACATGGTCTCTGTCATGCTGGATGACGCAAGTGCTGCAAAAATAAAAACTATCCCTCTGTCCAATGACACTGTCGCCAGACGTATAAATGACATTGCCAACGATCTTAAAGAACAGCTGGTAGATAAACTCAAAGACAAACGTTTTGCCTTACAGTTCGATGAAGCAACTGACGGCAACAAAGACTGTTTGTTTATCGCTTATGTACGTTTTGACATGACAAACTCCCCGTGTGAGGATCTACTTTTTTTGTAAATATGTCAGAGACAGAGCCACAGCTGAAGAGCTATTCAAAATGCTGGACTGCTTCCTGACTGAGAATGGGCTAAAGTGGGAGAACTGCATTGGTGTTTGCAGTGATGGTGCACAGACCATGGCAGGGATGAGAAAAGGACTTGGGGCACTCATCAAGAAGGCCTCACCTAATGCTGAGTGGACACACTGTGTTATACACAGAGAAGCACTGGCATCAAGGCACCTTTTCCTCTGAATTAAGTGAGGTTATGACTGACATTGTAGGTGTAATCAATTTTATAAAGACCAGACCACTAAAAACAAGAGTCTTCTCTGCTATCTGTGAGGAGATGGGATCTGAACATCAAGCTGTGCTGTTTCACAGTGAAGCAAGGTGGCTGTCACGAGGAAAAGTCTTGTCCCGGGTTTTTGAGCTCAGAGAGCAGATAAGAATGTTTTCGGAGCAGGAGCACAAGTATGACCTCGCAAAAAAATGTAGTGATGAGAACTTCCTGGCAAAACTGGCCTACCTGAGTGACATATTTGGAAAGCTAAATGAACTAAATCTACAGCTTCAAGGGAAAGATAAACACCTCCCTCAGGTCACAGACAAGATCAGCTCTTTCACTCGAAAGCTTGCAATGTGGGGCAGGCGACTTGATGAAGGAAATACTGATTCATTCGAGAACCTGCATGAATTTGTTGACACTACTGACTATGATGCCACCTCAGTGATTCCATATATTAAGGAGCATATTTCATCACTGATGGGATTCTTTAAAAAGTACTTCCCTGAAAACAGTTCCCAATATGACTGGGTGAGAGATCCTTTCAATGCACCAGCTCCAACTGGTTTCAGCTCTACAGAGGAGGACCAGTTCATTGATATGACGTCTGACTCCACATTGAGACTGAGGTTCACATCACAGACACTGAGTGAATTCTGGCTGAGTGTAGAGAGGCAGTATCCACTCTTAGGGCAGAGGGCCATGGGCATTCTTCTTCCTTTTGCAACATCTTATCTTTGTGAGACTGGCTTCTCTGCTGTTGCTGCACTGAAGACCAAGTACAGGTCCCAGCTAAACATTGAGCAGGAGCTGAGAGTTGCAGTATCATGCTTCAAACCCCGCTTCGAAAAGCTGTGCACTGCAAAACGTGCTCATTGTAGCCATTAATCCTGACTTCATCATTTTGATTTTTAAAAAATCAGCACGTTTTATTCATTTTTGTTTTATAGGTCAAAGGGTTTCATATATTGTACTCCTGCGTTAATGTTGCTGATCAATTTGAATGTATTATTATTTATTGATTATATTTTATTTTATTTTTCAGTATCAAATGGTCAAAAAATGTTTACAGTTTAAATAAGGATTGAAATTATTTTTTAATTTCTGGTAAATTGATGCACTTTAAGTCTTTTCTGTTACAGACTAAAAAAACAATGTTAATAAAGTTATTCTTTGTAAGTTGATCTGTATTTCTTTCTTTTTTTGTTTTCTTTAATGTTAATAAGGATACAATGTTATGCAGAGGTGTACTTATAACAATTCTATAGACAAATTATACTATTTACAGTCGCGGCGGAGAGTTGGCGGTGCGCGAAATGTTTACTTCTTCCTAGGGGAGTGGCGTAACAGAAAATAATTGAGAAGCACTGGTTTAATGGGAAGGCGTTTGGTTGAGGATGCACCAGTGGAACGTGTTCTACCCCTCAAGGTCTGCTTCGCATCAGAGTATAAACACTTGTCGCATGGATTGAAATCCCCCGTCTCCTGGAGTCTCTGATCTACCTCTGGCATCAAAATATCCATTATCACTTGGAGTAATTAGCCAAAGAGCTCGATATATCGCTCAAAGGGTGTTTAGAAGGAATGTCTCTCTGTGTTTAGATCAACGAATGCTTGGCGCATGGCACAGGTAGAGCGTACATAGGTCATTCCCTACGAATCCTTTAGACCGTCTTCAAATCTACAACGCAAACTTTTGAATGTTGGAGCAAATCCTAGTTGTTTCTCACGTACAGACACACACACGCGTAGTGGGCTTTAAGAGGTACCCGTCTGTCTACAGTCGGATTTAACCCAGGGGTGGATCGTTTAGGCTCAGTTGACGTCATGGTCGGGCACACGGCACGGCAGTGGGGAGTCCAATGGGCAGATTCTAGACAACCACATCCAGTATAAAGGTGGAACAGAATGGCGCCTCTGATCTGACAGCACAACCTAAGGATGTCTAAGGGTGTGTGGCACCTCCCAGTCTCTTCTCCTAAATGCGTGGAAACCCCATGCATTACTCTCAGTACTGATCAACTCTTATAAGAGAGCCACAATGTTGATTAGATTGTTGCTCTCCTTTACATTACATTTACATTTACATCATTTAGCAGACGCTCTTATCCAGAGCGACTTACAAATTGGTGCATTCACCTTATGATAGCCAGTGGGACAACCACTTAACAATATATAAAATTATCATTATTATTTAAATTTTTTGGAGTGGGGTAGGGGGAGGGTAGAAGGATTACTTTCATCCTATCCCAGGTATTCCTTAAAGAGGTGGGGTTTCAAGTGTCTCCGGAAGGTGGTCAGTGACTCCGCTGTCCTGGCGTCGTGAGGGACCTTGTTCCACCATTGGGTGCCAGAGCAGCGAACAGTTTTGACTGGGCTGAGCGGGAACTGTGCTTCCGCAGAGGTAGGGGGGCCAGCAGGCCAGAGGTGGATGAACGCAATGCCCTCGTTTGGGTGTAGGGACTGATCAGAGCCTGAAAGTACGGAGGTGCCGTTTACAATGTTGATTAGGTTGTTGCTCTCCTTTACAATGTTGATTAGGTTGTTGCTCTCCTTTGCAATGTTGATTAGGTTGTTGCTCCCATTTATCATCCTTGGCATATTGTCAGATATCAGAGTGCCCACCATGTTTTGATGATGTCACTATGCGGGTCAGAAACAGAAGAAAAGACTGGGCAACATTGGAATGTTCAGCAACACAATCGAGAACAGAACACAAGCGTGATCACCCCCTACTGTCAGTTGTTTAGGATGGTAAAGCATTAGTCTTGTGGCATTATATTTCCACTACTTTATAAGTTGACTGAATAGAACAGAAAATGGAACTTCAGTGTGTTTGTGTACTAAAGGAGTGTGATTACATTCAGAGAGTTACTCTATATATACAAAAGTATGTGGACACCCCTTCAAATTAGTGGATTTGGCTATTTCAGCTGTACCGTTGCTGACAGGTGTATAGAATTGAGCACACTGCCATGCAATCTCCATACACAAACATTGGCAGTAGAATGGCCTTACTGAAGAGCTCAGTGACTTTTAATGTGGCACCCTCATATGATTTTAGAAATGTCTGCCCTGCTAGAGCTGCCCCGGTCAACTGTAAGTGCTGTTATTGTGAAGTGGAAACGTCTAGGAGCAACAACGGCTCAGCCACGAAGTGGTAGGCCACACAAGCTCACAGAACGGGACCGCCGAGTGCTGTCCTCAGTTGCAACACTGACTACCGAGTTCCAAACTGCCTCCGGAAGCATCGTCAGCACAATAACTGTTCGTCTGGAGCAGTGGAAACGCGTTCTCTGGAGTGATTAATCACGACGGAAGAATCTGGGTTTGGCAGATGCCAGGAGAACGCTACCTGCCAGAATGCATAGTGCCAACTGTAAAATTTGGTGGAGGAGGAATAATGATCTGGGACTGTTTTTCATGGTTCAGGCCCCTTAGTTCCAGTGAAGGGGAATCTTAACGCTACAGCATACAATGACATTCTAGACGATTCTGTGCTTCCAACTTTGTGGCAACAGTTTGGGGAATGCCCTTTCCTGTTTCAGCATGACAATGCCCCCGTGCACAAAGAGAGGTCCATACAGAAATGATTTGTTGACATTGGTGTTAAAGAACTTGACTGGCCTGCACAGAGCCCTGACGTCAACCCGATTGATCACCTTTGGGATAAATTGGAACGCTGACTGCGAGCCAGGCCTAATCGCCCAACATCAGTGCCAAACCTCACTAATGCATGTGGCTGAATGGAAGCAAATCCCCCCAGCAATGTTCCAACATCTAGTGGAAAGCCTTCCCTATAGCAGCAAAGGGGGGACCAACTCCATATTAATGCCCATGATTTTGAAATGGGTTAGGGATCACCACATTTGATTTGAGACTGGATTGGAAAGTTTTCACTCCATTGCTGTCATTTGCTGGGCATGGTCCCATTTACGTGGTCCTCTGTAGCTCAGCTGGTAGAGCACGGCGCTTGTAACGCCAAGGTAGTGGGTTCGATCCCCGGGACCACCCATACACACAAAAAAAAAATGTATGCACGCATGACTGTAAGTCGCTTTGGATAAAAGCGTCTGCTAAATGGCATATTATTATTATTATTATATGAGTTACAGATGACGTGATGCACCTCCATATTTCTTGTGACACGTTGTCATTACAGGTGATTAATTTCAGCCTTATTACTTTTGAACTTACATCCCCAACCCACCTGCAACCATCTGTCCCTGATGGACTTGAACCTTGAATAGCAAGTCATATGGTGGAACAAGCTCACTCACGACGCCAGGACAGCGGAGTCACTCACCACCTTCCGGAGACACTTGAAACCCCCCCTCTTTAAGGAATACCTGGGATAGGATAAAGTAATCCTTCTACCCCACACCAAAGAAAAAAAAAAATATATATATATATATTGTTAAGTGGTTGTCCCACTGGCTATCATAAGGTGAATGCACCAATTTGTAAGTCGCTCTGGATAAGAGCGTCTGCTAAATGACAAATGTAAATGTAATATCAAATGGTTATGTCATCATGTCATCCCTTTTTAGTGTGACTTCACTCTTTTCCATTTTAGTAGACTTTATAACCTACTGTAGATGGAAATTCTGTAGGGCCCTTGGCCAATTAAAAATGCCTAATAAGCTTTGCTTCAATTAAGTTTGCATTGTTGTGTGACACAATTAGACTTTTTAATGGAAGCATTTCTTGTTTGTTGTTTTATTGCTTTTGGCCAATTGCAACAGTTGGTTGTGGCCATGGTTACATATATAGTTTATGAGATAAAAAGTTGCATTCAAATTTTTGATTACCTTCCCTTGAGATAATGCAACGTGTGTGCTCTACCAGGCATGGTGAGGCCTTACAATCGTTTTCAACCTCCCTCGTCTGACTGCCCTGCCAGCGGGATAGGAATTACTTACAGTGAGGGGAAAAAAGTATTTGATCCCCTGCTGATTTTGTACGTTTGCCCACTGACAAAGAAATGATCAGTCTATAATTTGAATGGTAGGTTTATTTGAACAGTGAGAGACAGAATAACAAAAATATCTAGAAAAACGCATGTCAAAAATGTTATAAATTGATTAGCATTTTAATGAGGGAAATAAGTATTTGACCCCCTCTCAATCAGAAAGATTTCTGGCTCCCAGGTGTCGTTTATACAGGTAACGAGCTGAGATTAGGAGCACACTCTTAAAGGGAGTGCTCCTAATCTCAGCTTGTTACCTGTATAAAAGACACCTGTCCACAGAAGCAATCAATCAATCAGATTCCAAACTCTCCACCATGGCCAAGACCAAAGAGCTCTCCAAGGATGTCAGGGACAAGATTGTAGACCTACACAAGGCTGGAATGGGATACAAGACCATCGCCAAGCAGCTTGGTGAGAAGGTGACAACAGTTGGTGCGATTATTCGCAAATGGAAGAAACACAAAATAACTGTCAATCTCCCTCAGCCTGGGGCTCCATGCAAGATCTCACCTTGTGGAGTTGCAATGATCATGAGAACAGTGAGGAATCAGCCCAGAACTACACGGGAGGATCTTGTCAATGATCTCAAGGCAGCTGGGACCATAGTCACCAAGAAAACAATTGGTAGCGCTGTGAAGGACTGAAATCCTGCAGCGCCCGCAAGGTCCCCCTGCTCAAGAAAGCACATATACAGGGCCGTCTGAAGTTAGCCAATGAACATCTGAATGATTCAGAGGAGAACTGGGTGAAAGTGTTGTGGTCAGATGAGACCAAAATCGAACTCTTTGGCATCAACTCAACTCGCCATGTTTGGAGGAGGAGGAATGCTGCCTATGACCCCAAGAACACCATCCCCACCGTCAAACATGGAGGTGGAAACATTATGCTTTGGGGGTGTTTTTCTGCTAAGGGGACAGGACCCTTCACCGCATCAAAAGGGACGATGGACGGGGCCATGTACCGTCAAATCTTGGGTGAGAACCTCCTTCCCTCAGCCAGGGCATTGAAAATGGGTCGTGGATGGGTATTCCAGCATGACAATGACCCAAAACACACGGCCAAGGCAACAAAAGAGTGGCTTAAGAATACGCACATTAAGGTCCTGGAGTGGCCTAGCCAGTCTCCAAACCTTAATCCCATAGAAAATATGTGGAGGGAGCTGAAGGTTCGAGTTGCCAAACGTCAGCCTCGAAACCTTAATGACTTGGAGAAGATCTGCAAAGAGGAGTGGGACAAAATCCCTCCTGAGATGTGTGCAAACCTGGTGGCCAACTACAAGAAACTTCTGACCTCTGTGATTGCCAACAAGGGTTTTGCCACCAAGTACTAATTCATGTTTTGCAGAGGGGTCAAATACTTATTTCCCTCATTAAAATGCAAATCAATTTATAACATTTTTGACATGCGTTTTTCTGGATTTTTTTGTTGTTATTCTGTCTCTCACTGTTCAAATAAACCTACCATTAAAATTATAGACTGATCATGTCTTTGTCAGTGGGCAAACGTACAAAATCAGCAGGGGATCAAATACTTGTTTCCCTCACTGTAACTGCAGAACACAATTGTTCGTATTACCTTCTGTGGTGTGGGTCATTTACCTTCTGTATGTGTGGGTCTTCTGGGTATTTCAAGTGGGCTGCTCTCAGTCAGTGGCCATCAGAGGGACCCTTGTTTGGCTGCTAGGGGAAATTACTAGAGATCAGATATCACAAGGGTTAAAGGTCACAGTTCACTCAGGCAAATGTTTATAGCAAAACGACACGAGTCTCAATAACACTAGTGAAAAATATATGTATGTAAAAACATTTCATTTTGTAGAGTCAGTAAATATTTCACAATGCATTAATCACCATAAAATGTGAAATTATCGCCGAATCACCATTACCTTTGAAAGCGTATTGAAATTTAACAAGGCCTATAAATCATTGAGCTTTAAGCGACCTACACCCGTTATGTGCCGTTTAAAATACCTCCAAATTCAACCGTGTTCTAATAAATAAAAAAAACTCCTGCCTTTTGGCTTAATATTGCTTACTTCATCGATCTCTATTCTGTTTAACAAGCTGTATTTACTCTGCCCTCTACCAACGAGGATCTATTATATTAAAGATAGCCGAGTGACCGCTCTAACAATGGAAATGCATGTCCTCAATGATAGAAGGTGGGTGTGATCAGGTGGAACCATTCTAGCCAATGAGAGGGCAGATACACTTGTGAACAGGCACAACTAAGTCGTTTTTCTCAAAGTTGACGGAATGCCACGTGCATCCACTTATAGCAGTACATTTGTAACAGCCTAAAAATTATGAAACTTCTATTCAATCAAATAAGTCTCACGTGATTCAACACTCTCTCATAGACCTCCATACAAAAAAGGACTTATCTCACGCGGACAGATTTTGGCCAGAGTAAATCCTCTTGCTTCATCTCTTCCTCTCTGCCTCTACCTGGTTAACAGGTTATATTTACTTTGCCCTCTACCTAACCCTCTACCTAGTCAATGACCACAAGGAGAGCCCCTAAAGGTGTCCGCATGCTTCCTAGACGAAACAGTTCGGTAGAGTTTGTGCATATATTATGACATTTTTTGAAGAAAAAAAAAATGTTTTGGACTTCAGTGAGTTTTTTGGGGGGGGCTGTTCGGGCACACATCTTTTCTGGAGGCAAGCCAAAGTTCATAACCGAAAGTCTACACCCCTTCGTCAGTGATTGGTCAACGGTAGGGATTCTTCAATAAAGTCTTTGTCATTCAACAAAACTTGTTTTCATGGAAATTCCTTCATTGAAAAATACTGCACCAAACATCTGTTGTTAAATTACTAAGATCTATTTGGCAAAAACATCAAAATCAAAGACAGATTTCTTGAGTTACTTTAGATTAATACTAACTATTTTGAGGAAGTGTATACTGGTTACAGATTCTCAAAATCAACAAACAGTACTATTGCCATTAAAAAAAAAAACCATAAAATTAAGCAAAGGTCTTTTAAGGGAGTGTGCGATCCGAACTGACGCCTGGTCGTCCTGTAGGGAGACCGTGTATGACTTCCAACCTCGGACCTCATCGCTCGACCCCTCTGTCAGGGTCTCTGTTAAACTGTGTTCCAAAACGTCTGTCAGGGTCTCTGTTAAACTGTGTTCCAAAACGTCTGTCAGGGTCTCTGTTAAACTGTGTTCCAAAACGTCTGTCAGGGTCTCTGTTAAACGTGTTCCAAAACGTCTCTTAGGGTCTCTCCCAAACCACACCAGAGCTTTCACATTCATGACCTTTTTGGGGGGGGGGTGTTTGAAAGCGTTTTAAGTTTTCACTCTGCCGCGGTGCATCAGTAAAGTTGGGGTTTTGCTGTGCCCGCCCGGGAAGTACGAGAGAAAAGAATGCAAATAGACTCCAGTGGAATTGGACAAGGGAGTTTTCCTAAAAACAAGATATTATGAAGTAATGGTCAATTAGCCATTTTTCCCCTTCTCTGTTTGGTGATTTTGCCGGTGCGTTCGTGTGTGTTAATAAATACGTTGGCGCCTCCGTGTCATACTCACAACGCTACAGGCTCATGTCTCCTCATACGTTTAACACGCACACCCAATGCAAACCTAGCGACCCCACCTTTATCCAAACGGGACAGAATCCCTCCACCCATCCCCCTTTTTATAGTGTCCATTCGGGGGCTCTTAGACTCTTATGGGAACACTACTAATAGCCCACTGCCCAACCTACGTCAGAAGAAGAAGATCTGTTATCGGCTAGACTACTGCCCTGTCTCCCTGTTATTAGGGTGCGGTCGACTAGGGTCGGGCCAAACACACACACTCACTCACTCACTCACTCACTCACTCACACACACACACACACACACACACACACACACACACACACACACACACACACACACACACACACACACACACACACACACACACACACACACACACACACACACAATTCTGGAATGCGTGACATGCACATCCCCCTTTTGTTACCCTCTTCTCGTATTTCCTCAGAAAGCTCCTGTCTGACCATGGATTAGAAGTGTCATTCAATTCCCCTCAGCTTTTCATATCACTTTAACACAAGCATCACCCCCTTCCACACACGACCCCACACACACACACACACACACAGCATGGCATGTAAGGAGCTCCCGAAGCCGGGGATGAGGCTCTGGTTCGTCTGCACCACAAAAAACAGACGACAGCGTCTAACCACAGCTGACCGCCTCTGTTTACCACCAGACTCCTGTCCATCAGGGGAAGTGGGTTAAGTGGTAGTTGGCTCCATCAGGAGAAGTGGGTTAAGTGGTAGTTGGCTCCATCAGGAGAAGTGGGTTAAGTGGTAGTTGGCTCCATCAGGAGAAGTGGATTAAGTGGTAGTTGACTCGTGTATGACTAACATACTTTTTTTGTCAAGTTCTTTTGGGATGAAAGCCCTTACCTTGTGACTCTGCCATAGTGAGTCAAATGACCATACCTAAAACTATTCTCCTAGCACCTGAGGAGAAATAGAAACCATGACCGCAGGTAGGATGGGATAGCACATTTATACACCGCTATAGTAAACTCAACATCATTGTTTTCTGGGTTTGGGACATATTATGGATAGCTTGGTAATTAATGTTCTGACAACACATTGTTTGATTGTTGCGCTCCACCATTACATCAGAATCATACAATTTATCTGCAGTTATAGTCTTAAATCATCACCCCCCAAAATAAATGATTGCCGAGAACGGTAAAGTATTGAGCAGTGAGAGTACACAGAGCCAGATTAGGGGAGTTAGCTGCACTTCTGAAACATTTACTGCAGCTTTAGTGTGCCGAGCCAATATGTAATTACTACTCAAACAAGCACTCTTTTAATTGCAGGCTTTGCCGCTGAAAGCTGTAAAAACAATGCACAGCTGTATGCAGGAGTAGGAACACTGGTCCTTACCAGATAATTCCGTTGCTCTCTCTCCCTTTTTTTTTTTTCTCTTTCTCTTTCCTCCTTTAAATCCCTTGCCTTCCCGGCAGGTTTGATTGAGGCTCTTCTGTGAATAAAGTCATGAAATATCCATGGATCCTTCTCTCTCGTCCTCCTCCGCCGCCCCCCGTGCTCCCTCTCCTCCTCTCTGTCTTCTGTCAGACGGTTCCTCTGGCAGTGGATGTCAGTTGTTTTGAAGACGTTTCCTCTGCAGTGGATGTCAGTTGTTTTGAAGCCTACCAATACTTGACGTGCTCATTGACCGGAGAAGCAGCGGGGCAGCCGAACTCTTAGAAAAGTCCCTCTTTAGTAACCGTGTCTGTAATGAGCACAAACAAATGTCCGAACTTTATTGAGGGTTTCCGCCCCCCCCCTGTAAGTTAATTAATACGCTGCGTATGCAGACTTTGTTACCTTAGTTGGAGTCCATTGATAAAGGCTAGACTGAGAACACCTGAACACGCTTCCTCCAGCTCTGGCATAGTCTTAACACTGACTCTGTCACCTCTACCACAGCAGCCCCTTAGTCGGTTTTTCAACAGAGCCCCCTCCTTTTTAGCTTTTGTCTCTCTCTCTCACTCGCTCTCTCTCTCTCTCTCTCTCTCTCTCTCTCTCTCTCTCTGTCTCTCTCTCTCTCTCTCTCTCTCTCTCTCTCTCTCTCTCTCTTTTCTCTCTCTCTCTCTCTCTCTCTCTCTCTCTCTCTCTCTCTCTCTCTCTCTCTCTCTCTCTCTCTCTCTCTCTCTCTCTCTCTCTCTCTCTCTCTCTCTCTCTCTCTCTCTCTCTCTCTCTCTCTCTCTCTCTCTCTCTCTCTCTCTCTCTCTCTCGCTATTAGAGGTAAGGCAGTTTTTTCGTCTTGTAGTAATCAAGCCGTGAGCCGGGTCCTCCCCTTTCCCGTTAACACAAAGGAGATGGAGTTCCATGAGACACAGGGACTCCAGTCCCCCCACCCAAACCCTTGTCCCCTGCAGCCCCCCCAGAGCCGTCCCCCCACCCAAACCCTTGTCCCCTGCAGCCCCCCATCTCTCCAGTCCTCCTTTTTTCCTACCCCCACCCCCTCCATCGCGGCTATTTTGGGGGAGTCAGCCTGCCACAGTCACCAGCTGCAACTGTTGCGGAGCTCAGCCCTGCTCTTAAGGAGAGGGAGGGAGAGGAGGGGGTAGAGTGTTAAATTAATTTCATCAATTTAACACGTCGTGATCCTTCCATAATATATATCGTTACATCTACTTATATAATAGAAATGAAATATTTCTGTTAAAACAATGGAGTAGAGTAATGAACGGGAAGAAACAAAGCAAAGGTTGTAAAATGTTGTAACTATTCTGGAAATGCACCGTTTTTTCCTGAATCGACAACGTCTTAGTGTTGCGCCACTACTATCATAGATGCATGAAAAGCCATGAGACCTCAGCAAATGGACTTGTCACCCCTTCACCACTTAATCTGTCACCATGCCAGGTGTTGTTGCCATCTCTATGGACACATCTGTACCTGACACTTTGGGCTTTTTTTTTTAAATAAGATGTTCTATCCCATAAGTCCACTCTGCTGTGAAGTACTTGAGACGAACCATCCCTCATTTTGTTTGACTGGTTTAAATGGGACATACTTAGCTATTGACTGGTTTAAATGGGACATGCCTAGCTATTGACTGGTTTAAATACGGCATGCCTAGCTATTGACTGGTTTAAATACGGCATGCCTAGCTATTGACTGGTTTAAATACGGCATGCCTAGCTATTGACTGGTTTAAATGGGACATGCCTAGCTATTGACTGGTTTAAATGGGGCATGCCTAGCTATTGACTGGTTTTAAATGGGGCATGCCTAGCTATTGACTGGTTTTAAATGGGACATGCCTAGCTATTGACTGGTTTAAATGGGACATGCTTAGCTATTGACTGGTTTAAATACGGCATGCCTAGCTA
This sequence comes from Coregonus clupeaformis, assembly GCF_020615455.1. Taxonomy (NCBI): domain Eukaryota; kingdom Metazoa; phylum Chordata; class Actinopteri; order Salmoniformes; family Salmonidae; genus Coregonus; species Coregonus clupeaformis. The sequence goes on from NC_059206.1 coordinate 9,022,628, forward strand.
TTGACTGGTTTAAATACGGCATGCCTAGCTATTGACTGGTTTAAATGGGACATGCCTAGCTATTGACTGGTTTAAATGGGACATGCTTAGCTATTGACTGATTTAAATGGGGCATGCCTAGCTATTGACTGGTTTTAAATGGGGCATGCTTAGCTATTGACTGGTTTAAATGGGGCATGCCTAGCTATTGACTGGTTTTAAATGGGGCATGCCTAGCTATTGACTGGTTTAAATGGGGCATGCTTAGCTATTGACTGGTTTAAATGGGGCATGCTTAGCTATTGACTGGTTTAAATGGGGCATGCCTAGCTATTGACTGGTTTAAATGGGGCATGCCTAGCTATTGACTGGTTTTAAATACGGCATGCCTAGCTATTGACTGGTTTAAATACGGCATGCCTAGCTATTGACTGGTTTAAATGGGGCATGCCTAGCTATTGACTGGTTTAAATGGGGCATGCCTAGCTATTGACTGGTTTAAATACGGCATGCCTAGCTATTGACTGGTTTAAATACGGCATGCCTAGCTATTGACTGGTTTAAATGGGGCATGCCTAGCTATTGACTGGTTTTAAATGGGGCATGCCTAGCTATTGACTGGTTTAAATGGGACATGCCTAGCTATTGACTGGTTTTAAATGGGGCATGCCTAGCTATTGACTGGTTTAAATGGGGCATGCCTAGCTATTGACTGGTTTTAAATGGGGCATGCTTAGCTATTGACTGGTTTTAAATGGGGCATGCCTAGCTATTGACTGGTTTTAAATGGGGCATGCCTAGCTATTGACTGGTTTTAAATGGGACATGCCTAGCTATTGACTGGTTTAAATGGGACATGCCTAGCTATTGACTGGTTTTAAATGGGGCATGCCTAGCTATTGACTGGTTTTAAATGGGACATGCTTAGCTATTGACTGGTTTTAAATGGGGCATGCCTAGCTATTGACTGGTTTTAAATGGGACATGCCTAGCTATTGACTGGTTTAAATGGGGCATGCCTAGCTATTGACTGGTTTTAAATGGGGCATGCTTAGCTATTGACTGGTTTAAATACGGCATGCCTAGCTATTCTAGTGGTGCCAGTCCGTGTTGACTAATGGAGTAAGTAGCAAGTAGGCTTGGCTGGCAAATTGCAGTGAACCTGACCACTTCGGTCCAAGGATGCCATTCGGCACGGATTGCTTTGCATTTGATATATTATTTTCCTAGTTCATCAGTGCTATCGCTCCACTCATAAATCTAACTTTGATTTATCTCAAAGCCATTGACTTCAAATTATAGTTACATGTTACTCTAAAACCTGAATTGATGGTCCGAAGGCTGACTACAGGTAAATAAAACCATCTTGGGGAAAAGTAGAACCAGGATTGTGGGAGTCCTTTAACCAAGAGCACATCTGATGCATGGTCTAGGAGTTTATACACTTAGCCAGTGAGGCTTGCCTATTCAATTCCCTGTATGGGGTAGAGGGGTCTGTTGGTCTGTTGCAAAGTAAAGAATATCCTCACTTCGCCCAGCTGCGTGACGGCATGAAGCCTAAGGCGTTAGCCTCTTTTTATATCTCTCTGTATAAGGGTGTCTATTAAACACATAATTAGTGATGTTAGTAATGATAACAGTCCACGTCGATGGCAGTAATATATTATATTTACTATTGGACTTTACGAGTCTGGCTCACTCTATCCCAATCCCTCCCCATGCGTCATCACTGAAGGGCAAGCCCCAGCTTGTTGCCGACACACTCAGGTCTCAGTCATCCCTCTATTAATCTGTGTAGACTGCTGCTTGACAGCCAGGATGATTGCTGGGGAGCTACAGGTGAGTGAAGCGGACTAAAATACCCGTCTCGCTAGAGGTGGTAGCGGGTATCGACCCGCCCCCACCAGTCCTGGAACACTGTCATGGAATTTGTCAGTAAAATGACTGCGGTCACCGTTATAATCGTTCGAATAGCAAAAAAAACAAAAAAAGAGCGTTTTCTCCTCTCTTTCGCTCCTGACTGCATGTGCTGCTGCAGGGAGGGGGGGGGGGGTTTCCTTGGCAACCAAAGACTTGTTTGCTACAACACCTTGGTGAAACAAGGAGCAATAACGTTTCATTACGTTGTAAAGAGTCCATGTAACTGCAGAAACGGACTCAACCCCGCACGTGTCATCTTTTTTGTATGCCCGGCTGTCCCGTGTTGTCAGATGTTCGTTCCACAGCACAAAATACTAAAACTGACTAGTTTTGTCTCGTCTTTCCTGATATCGGCTGTTAGATGTTAACCAGGCTTACTTTTACTTAGCTGCTTTTGGGTCAAGTTTGTTGACTTGCATATGAAGTTGATAAACATTTTTTAAATTAAAACGGTTATTTTATTTTCATGACTGTCTTCATCCATCGTCAGTTACATGATTATACAATTACCGTGCCAACCCTACCCAATGCCGGCATTCGGGAATACCTTGTATGCCGAGGGAGAATCCTTGACCACTGTGAAATGTTTCAACCCACCTGTCTCTATCTTCAGCAAATCACTGAACCCATCACAAACTACCTCCGTGATCAAAATCAAACTGACCTGTTTGTTACCAGTACGTCTCATTTGACGTCGGGTTTCTCTGTTGACGTCGGGTTTCTCTGTTGACGTCGGGTTTCTCTGTTGACGTCGGGTTTCTCTGTTGACGTCGGGTTTCTCTGTTGACGTCAGATTTCTCAATTGACGTCATGTTTCTCAATTGACGTCACTCAGAGCTTAATGAAAATGTGGGCTTGCCGGTACACCAGTTTTTTCCCCAGCTGGCTGAGTGTGTGGTCTGTTTGCTCCCAAACTGCTTTGCCTTGATTCATGAGGGCTAACAATGCTGTAACCTTTTGGCTGAAAAGAGACAGGCCCTTTTGAAGAAGAACAAGAGTGGGGGGTGATCTTCCACTGAAAGGCAGCATTGCACAGGCCTACTAGAGCTACATTTTTTACATTTTAGTCATTTAGCAGACGCTCTTATCCAGAGCGACTTACAGTTAGTGAGTAAATACATTTTCATACTAGAGCTACACCTTTGAAGTCACATCCAGAACGGACCAGCCATCCGTAGAGAACGGACCAGCCATCCGTAGAGAACGGACCAGCCATCCGTAGAGAACGGACCAGCCATCCGTAGAGAACGGACCAGCCATCCGTAGAGAACGGACCAGCCATCCGTGCAGAACGGACCAGCCATCCGTGCAGAACGGACCAGCCATCCATAGCAGGCTTTCCTCTTATTAGAATTGGCCAACAATAGACCATCACACTTTATTTGCACAAGTAAAGCTATTATGTCATTGTCAATTATTTGATAGCCTTTTGGGAAGGCAATACCTTTTGACCCAGAGGCTAAAGCATCTGAGTTGTCAGCCGTTGTGGCAACTTTTCACCGGCCTCTTGTTTCACTGAACATAAATCATCACGTGATAGGTGTTTAGCAGCAGAAATCTGCCTCACGCACTGAACAGGAAAAAAGCCAGAGATATTTCAGATTTGAGAGGTGCAATCCTGTGAAGAGAGATTCTACAAACCTCAGGGGCGCTGTTCGTCATCAGAACAGGCCAGGATAAGCATGTTTTCCCTCAGGATGAGTTTGGACCAACCTGCTGCGAAATCTGAGGGAGGTAAACCATTCCGTCACATCCCAGAAGTTTGCTTGCGCCACAAGTCCCTATAACACTCACTGACAGTCACTTTCTAGAGCCTCAAGATTTTTATGCTTGAGCCGAGAATTGGATCAGAGTGGGGAAAAAAAGTCCTCTTGTTTTGGTGCCCACCACATTTTTTTGAAACTATTTCTGAGAGGTTACATCACTCCGGCGCTAAATGTTTGTTTGCCACTTCTGTCTATGGATGTTTGGAAATAATACTTGGAGCATGTTATTAAAACGCCCGGTTGTAAAAAGAGATGAAGGACTGACTTACAGTAAATCCACAAATTCGTTGGAAATATCAAACTGGCTGCATCCTTAATGTCTGTCATAAAAGCGCAGCTTAAACGAAGCAGTATGCTTTGAGAGCCTGAGTTCTGTATTGCCTGTCTAGGCCACTGGGGACCGTGGAACAGTAGCCATACAGAAGGATTGTCTACTGTTGTGAGAGCTCCACTGGGAAGAGGGGGGTGTGGGGGTGGGGATTCATGGACTGGGGTGGGGATTCATGGACTGGGGGGCGGGGATTCATGGACTGGGGCGGCGGCGGGGGGGGATTCATGGCCGGGTTGGGATTCATGGACTGGGGGGGGATTCATGGACTGGGTCATGGGGACCCTTCCTCCTTTGTTTCTTTTGGAGTCCAGCCAATGTGTCTGCCAGTCACCTGGGACTACTCGTTTAGTGAAGTATGTGTTTGTTTGCTTTCTGAAAGTATATTTTTTTTGCTTTTTAGAATCGTCCTATACTGCAGTGTGGGTGATGATGAAAACATCTGTATAAGGGAGAGGAGGAATGAAACGGCTATCAGGAATGCTTTCTTTTTCCTCCGGTTTTAAACTTTGACCCTGACCTTCCACAAGGTAGAGTTTACATGTTACATTGTTAAATTAACATGGCGGCTCTCACCTTTCTGCTTTTGTTGGCCTAACGGCTCTCTAAAGTAGGATGTCTGTTTACCCATACAACCAAAAGAATGTCTTAAAAGAGCTGAGTCGCTCATGCTGTCGCTTTTACAAGGTGACCCTCACATAGCAACCTTTTGATCAGAGAAAACACTTACCTCATCCCCACGTCATTTTGGGTTAGTGTCCCACTTCTGCACCCTAGTCTCTCTAATCAGTATTCTCTCCCTGTGTGTTTTCCCCTTTCTGTCCCAGGATGTTACTGTGTTTTTCCCCTTTCTGTCCCAGGATGTTACTGTGTTTTTCCCCTTTCTGTCCCAGGATGTTACTGTGTTTTTCCCTTTCTGTCCCAGGATGTTACTGTGTTTTTCCCCTTTCTGTCCCAGGATGTTACTGTGTTTTCCCCCTTTTTAGTCCCAGGATGTTACATGTGTTTTTCCTTTCTGTCCCAGGATGTTACTGTGTTTTTCCCTTTCTGTCCCAGGATGTTACTGTGTTTTTCCCTTTCTGTCCCAGGATGTTACTGTGTTTTTTCCTTTCTGTCCCAGGATGTTACTGTGTTTTTCCTTTCTGTCCCAGGATGTTACTGTGTTTTTTCCTTTCTGTCCCAGGATGTTACTGTGTTTTTCCCCTTTCTGTCCCAGGATGTTACTGTGTTTTTCCCCTTTCTGTCCCAGGATGTTACTGTGTTTTTCCCCTTTCTGTCCCAGGATGTTACTGTGTTTTTCCCCTTTCTGTCCCAGGATGTTACTGTGTTTTTCCCCTTTCTGTCCCAGGATGTTACTGTGTTTTTTCCCTTTCTGTCCCAGGATGTTACTGTGTTTTTCCCCTTTCTGTCCCAGGATGTTACTGTGTTTTTCCCTTTCTGTCCCAGGATGTTACTGTGTTTTCCCCTTTCTGTCCCAGGATGTTACTGTGTTTTTTCCCTTTCTGTCCCAGGATGTTACTGTGTTTTTCCCTTTCTGTCCCAGGATGTTACTGTGTTTTTTCCTTTCTGTCCCAGGATGTTACTGTGTTTTTCCCTTTCTGTCCCAGGATGTTACTGTGTTTTTTCCTTTCTGTCCCAGGATGTTACTGTGTTTTTTCCCCTTTCTGTCCCAGGATGTTACTGTGTTTTTCCTTTCTGTCCCAGGATGTTACTGTGTTTCCCCTTTCTGTCCCAGGATGTTACTGTGTTTTTTCCCCTTTCTGTCCCAGGATGTTACTGTGTTTTTCCCCTTTCTGTCCCAGGATGTTACTGTGTTTTTCCCCTTTCTGTCCCAGGATGTTACTGTGTTTTTCCCCTTTCTGTCCCAGGATGTTACTGTGTTTTCCCCTTTCTGTCCCAGGATGTTACTGTGTTTTTCCCCTTTCTGTCCCAGGATGTTACTGTGTTTTTCCCCTTTCTGTCCCAGGATGTTACTGTGTTTTTCCCCTTTCTGTCCCAGGATGTTACTGTGTTTTTCCCCTTTCTGTCCCAGGATGTTACTGTGTTTTTCCCCTTTCTGTCCCAGGATGTTACTGTGTTTTCCCCTTTCTGTCCCAGGATGTTACTGTGTTTTCCCTTTCTGTCCCAGGATGTTACTGTGTTTTTTCCCCTTTCTGTCCCAGGATGTTACTGTGTTTTTCCCTTTCTGTCCCAGGATGTTACTGTGTTTTTCCCCTTTCTGTCCCAGGATGTTACTGTGTTTTTCCTTTCTGTCCCAGGATGTTACTGTGTTTTTCCCTTTCTGTCCCAGGATGTTACTGTGTTTTTCCCCTTTCTGTCCCAGGATGTTACTGTGTTTTTCCTTTCTGTCCCAGGATGTTACTGTGTTTTTCCCCTTTCTGTCCCAGGATGTTACTGTGTTTTTTCCCTTTCTGTCCCAGGATGTTACTGTGTTTTTTCTTTCTGTCCCAGGATGTTACTGTGTTTTTTCTTTCTGTCCCAGGATGTTACTGTCTTTTCCCCCTTTCTGTCAGAGGATGTTTCTTGGAACAAAGGAGTGAGACTCACTATTTTGCCATGTGTTGCTCTGGCCATGTGTTGCTCTGGCCATGTGTTGCTCTGGCCATGTGTTGCTCTGGCCATGTGTTGCTCTGGCCATGTGTTGACAGCTGTTGTGCACGTCATTGTAATACACGTTACAGGTTTGTTTAATTTAGTTTGTGCTATTGGCAGGGCTTTAATATATACGATTCTACAATCTTTGCCTAAATCAAATGGCAATTTTTCAGATGAACGATTATACATTCTTAGCAGGCTGTCGTCTCAGTCATCAGCTAGCCTGTCCGCTGTGGTTGTATATGAATTGCTTACAGAAGTTTAAGTAGTTAATAGCAGACCGCTACAGACTAGGTCACTTATGGTGTGAGAATCTGAACATTTTCGAAATGTTAACGAAATAAATATATAACCCCTCTCTTTGACTGTGATATTACCCAGCTGCCCTTTTGGATCCCTGTTAATCCACACAAGCCTTTTTTTGAGGAAGTGGTTTCAGTCATCAAACACAGTTCCCGTCAGCTACGGGGAGAACGTAATAATTGCTCTCTAATGAACGTCAAAGAACTGTGCCAGTGTTTGACGCAGTTTAGCAAGCTGGACAGCGGCCCCACCCTTTGGCCCCGACACACAGAGTGGAGAGGTATGGTGCGGGTGTGCTCCTTGTTTCGTTGGTGCCCCGTATACTTTTATGAATAGAGATTACAAATACCTCCATGTGTGAACTTTGGGCCTCCCCATGACCCTTGTAGAAGCCAAGGTAGGTCAACCTGACTCTCCACCTCTACTCCCAGAGCTCAAGCCACAGTAGCATAACTTAGTTTATATTCAAGCATCAATAAAGCTGAATCCTCCCCGGTTAACTGGATAGGTTGCTCTGGGTTTTCAAACAGCTACCATCTCCCCACCGGATTTGTGGTGACGACACTACCAGATGTGTGGGACCAGTTGGAGGTCACCGCTGTTCCCCTGGGAAAATCCCCCGTGACCTCTACTTCCTGACCCTGGAAGGTGAACCCCTGATGCGAGGGACGCTGACCATGATGAGGTTTTCTGGTTTCCGTTTTAAAAGTCAAGAACTTGCTTCATAGGCCATCGAGGGAATTCCAGGACATATTCATCTTTTACTGTGACAAAGATGAATATTGAAAGTGGAGGGTACGCGGTCAGACGTGCAGTAGATGGATTGAATAGTTTTTAGATTACATGCAACTGGGCTTTGAAAAAGTTCCTATTATATATGAAACAAGTAATTCCACCACCCCTCCCAAAGATAATGTTATTTTCCTAAATGCAACATGAGGAAAAAATAAGAAACGCACACTGCTCTTGCTAGTATCACTGCTCTTTATTAAGCTTTACGTATCGGCCTCAGGGCCTCCGTCAGAGCTTTTGCGACAGTGGAAGAAAGCGCCTTTCTCTATGTACTTTGGACCAGGCTGTGGGGAACCAGGCTGTGGGAAACCAGGCTGTGGGGAACCAGGCTGTGGGAAACCAGGCTGTGGGAAACCAGGCTGTGGGAAACCAGGCTGTGGGGAACCAGGCTGTGGGGAACCAGGCTGTGGGGAATCCAGGCTGTGTTTTAATCCAGTCATTAACACCACATGCATTTGGCTCGAGAGCTTCATTTTAACATGGTGTTTGGATAGTAAACTGAGGTTAGGGCTATTTCAACTGGAAAGTCTTCTAGATCTTTACATACTGATGTGGATGGAATGCGTTTCAGAGAGGAAAGGAAGACCGTCAATGCTGTATGTGAACAGAGGTGACCGTTCCAAGCTGTGGATAATTCGGATTATTATCCAAACGTCGATTTAACACTTTAGTCTTTGTCCATGTCTTGCCTGTATCCGCTGTTTAAGGTTGACAATTGGGTTTCTTGCTGGCATCCTGGTCAACCCCTAAGGAGGTATTTTCTCTCTCTCTCTCTCTCGCTCTCTCGCTCTCTCGCTCTCTCGCTCTCTCATGCTCTCTCATGCTCTCTCTCTCTCTCATGCTCTCTCTCTCTCATGCTCTCTCTCATGCTCTCTCTCTCTCTCATGCGCTCTCTCTTTCTCTCTCTCTCTCTCATGCTCTTTCTCTCTCTCCTCTCTCTCTCTCTCTCTCTCTCTCTCTCTCTCTCTCTCTCATGCTCTTTCTCTCTCTCCTCTCTCTCTCTCTCTCTCTCTCTCTCTCTCTCTCTCTCTCTCTCTCTCTCTCTCTCTCTCTCTCTCTCATGCGCTCTCTCTCTCTCATGCTCTCTCTCTCTCTCCCCCATGCTCTCTCTCTCTCTCCCCCATATTTGACAGGGCGAATCATATGTTTGTGTAGAGTTGGCAGGCACTGTCAGCTGAAGTGCTCACCATCTTGACTTTTTCCACATTTGGTTACGTTACAGCCTTATTCTAAAATGGATTTTCCTCATCAATCTACACACAATGCCCCATAATTACAAAGCAAAAACAGGTTTTTAGATTTTGTTGTGCAAAAAAACTGAAATATCACAGGGCCAGATTGATGTTGAGCCTGCCTGTTGGTTAGTTGTCTTGATCTGCATATAATTGGGTCCATGCAACTCTTTACATTTGTTTTAAAGACTCCTTCCAGTGAGAAAGTGATTTGTGATCCCAAGACAAAAAGGAAATCCAAGGGGAAGGTCGATTGTCACAGTTTTGAGTTATGAAACAGGTACCTAAGAAGCCAGACTGATTTCTTTAGTGTTACTTCAAAGTGCATACAACCCCCTCCATCTCACGTTTAAGACTGTAAAGATGTTTCAATAACCTAAACCTAATTCAATGACTACTAAAAATCAAAGCTTATTGATCACGTGCACAGGATGCAACATTTGTAAACAGTACAGTGAAACGCTTACTTGCCAGCTCTCCTCACAATGCAATAAAACCAAGTCATAAAATAAATACACTACACATGAGAATAAAATAAATACACACTTTCTGTTTCGTGTGCATTTATTTTATGACTTGGTATTACTGCATTGTTGAGGAGAGCTTGTAAGTAAGCGTTTCACTTCACTGTTTACACCTTTTTACTACTGATCCCATGGTTGCCTCTGCAAGACGCTGGGAGATTCTGGGAGAGGGAAGTCAAGAGGTAGTTTGGCCTTTTCAAAACATGGAAAACACTTAAGTTTGATGCTTACCAGACTGCCGATACACCTTCTAAACTGATTGAAACACAGGGAAATACACCTCCTAAACTGATTTTAAACCACGGCAGATGCACCTCCTAAATAGCCCGATATCTGTTTTTAAAATGGCAATAGATCCTCTATCCCAATATATTTCATACCCTTTTCCACCTCATGGTAACGCCAGCGTACAGCGTCCAGTTCCGATGACTTAGCACACACTAAACGGCAGCTGATGAATGTGGTGCCAGCCAGCTGATGAATGTGGTGCCAGCCTGCTGATGAATGTGGTGCCAGCCTCTCCAAAGGTCAACAGCCTCTCCAAAGGTCAACAGCCTCTCCAAAGGTCAACAGCCTCTCCAAAGGTCAACAGCCTCGTGTTTATTAAGGCACGCGTGGTGTTTAATGTTTTTTTTTTGGAAAATGAAAATTACTTATTGGACAAGTCCAGTGCTTAATTTCAGCCGGATCCTGCCGGAACAGAATCCGGCACCTCTCAGATTTGACTTTGTTTTGTTCCGGCACCTATTTGCCCAGATCCGGTACCTCTCGCGGCATGATTTATTAATTATTTCACCGTTCTCACTGTAGACATTCTAATAAAAGCAATCAGCGTTAAATCAAGTTGCCTCCTCGTTATATCTCCCGCCCCCCAGAAAGACCATCATGTAAAAGCACAGTGATCCTTCTGTGTAGTCATCCTATCCTGCCACACTGATTCCAGACCTCCTATCTTATTTGTACGTAGAGGTTATTTGTATTTATTATGGATCCCCATTAGCTGCTGCCGAGGCATTACAATAAGTTCATTACAGAATTCACAAGAAGTGTCTGCCCTCAGGCCCATACTCCACAAAATCCATGTTCATATGTGTGTATGCATATGTTTGTGTTGCTTCACAGTCCCCGCTGTTCCATAAGGTGTATTTTTACCTGTTTTTTAAAATCTGATTCTACTGCTTGCATCAGTTACCTGACGTTGAATAGAGTTCCATGTAGTCATGGCTCTATGTAATACTGTGCGTTTCCCACAGTCTGTTCTGGACTTGGGGACTGTGAAGAGACCTCTGGTGGCATGTCTTGTGGGGTATGCATGGGTGTCTGAGCTGTGTGCTAGTCGTTTAAACAGACACCTCGGTGCATTCAGCATGTCAACACTTCTTACAAAAACAAGTAGTGATGAAGTCAATCTCTCCTCTACTTTGAGCCAGGAGAGATTGACATGCATATTATTAATGTTTGCTCTCTGTGTACATCCAAGGGCCAGCCGTGCTGCCCTGTTCTGAGCCAATTGCAATTTTCCTAAGTCCGTCTTTGTGGCACCTGACCACACGACTGAACAGTAGTCCAGGTGCGACAAAACTAGGGCCTGTAGGACCTGCCTTGTTGATAGTGCTGTTAAGAAGGTAGAGCAGCGCTTTATTATGGACAGACTTCTCCCCATCTTAGCTACTGTTGTAACAATATGTTTTGACCAAGACAGTTTACAATCCAGGGTTACTCCAAGCAGTTTAGTCACCTCAACTTGCTCAATTTCCACATTATTTATTACAAGATTTAGTTGAGGTTTAGGGTTTAGTGAATCATTTGTCCCAAATACAATGCTTTTAGTTTTTGAAATGTTTAGGACTAACTTATTCCTTGCCACCCATTCTGAAACTAACTGCAGCTCTTTAAGTGTTGCAGTCATTTCAGGCACTGTGGTAGCAGACGTGTATAGTGTTGAGTCATCCACATACATAGACACACTGGCTTTACTCAAAGCCAGTGGCATGTCGTTAGTAATGATTGAAAAAAGCAAGGGGCCTAGACAGCTGCCCTGGGGAATTCTTGATTCTACCTGGATTATGTTGGAGAGGCTTCCATTAAAGAACACCCTCTGTGTTCTGTTAGACAGGTAACTCTTTATCCACAATATAGCAGAGGGTGTAAAGCCATAACACATTCGTTTTTCCAGAAGCAGACTATGATCGATAATGTCAAAAGCCGCACTGAAGTCTAACAAAACAGCCCCCACAATCTTTTTATCATCAATTTCTCTCAGCCAATCATCAGGCATTTGTGTAAGTGCTGTGCTTGTTGAATGTCCTTCCCTATAAACGTGCTGAAAGTCTTTTGTGAATTTGTTTACTGTAAAATAGCATTGTATCTGGTCAAACACCATTTTTCCCAAAACTTTACTAACGGTTGGTAACATGTTGATTGGTCGGCTATTTGAGCCAGTAAAGGGGGCTTTACTATTCTTAGGTAGCGGAATGACTTTTGCTTCCTTTTGGGGAGGGCCGGTGGGGTAAGTAACTGATCTTGACACAGGTATTGGTAGTGGTGGTCAACTAGTGAAGAGGTCCCTACGTAATTATGTCACGTAGCCTAGGCTAGTCGTCGCCCTACTAAATTTGAATCGTAGGAAAGCCCCCCAAAAAAATTGATAAGAAAAAGCAATGGAGTTTGAAGACATTTAAGTTCAAAAATCCAGAGAAAGATGGTGAATCGAACCCAGAACGAGCCAGAGAGCAGTCAGTGCCGGAGGAGAGGAGTGAGGGGCAAACTGTTCCTGATAGCGATGCCTTAGCTAGCAGCGCTGCTATTAATCCCGCTAGCGAATCAGACTCAGCTGGAGAGGAAGACGGGGAGCTTGGGGGGAGGGGGGCAGTGCATCCACCGACGAAGTGCTCGGAGCAGGTGGAATTTGCAGTTCAAGAACAAGCAAATGTATAACCCCTGGCTTGTCATGCAGAATTCAAAGTTGGGCTGTACAACATGCAAAAAGGTAGGGAGCTTGGGTCTAGAAACAACTAGAAACTAGCAAAAGAGTGGGTGGAATGTGTACAGTAAGTTAACATCCTACGTCTCAGATATAAAAAAATAAAATAAAAATAAAATAACAGGTGCATTTGGTGGCAGCAAGCCTTGTAGACAAGGCTAAAGAGGACACCCAGGTTATAGTTAACACTCAAAATGAAAAAATAGACACTACAGCCAGAGTCTTCAGAAGAGCCTTAGGAGGAGGCTGAACGTCACAGCCACAGGCCCGCTCATGGCTTGGAGCAAGAAATGGACTCTCAGGAGTTAAATGGATTTGACATGGGGAGAGTCATTGTGGGAGGTTTTGAGAACTTGTTCTGTACTGTGACGGTAATCTGAATATGTGAATAATAATATCACATAGGCAGGAGGCCTATATGTATATATATATATATATATATATATTCTCATATGTGTGTTCTGCTGTAGCCTACATTGATTTATTTTATTTGAAGTTATATTCCGATATTTCTTCTACAGCTACATTGATGTCTTGAAAAGTACACTACCGTTCAAAAGTTTGGGGTCACTTAGAAATGTCCTTTTTTTCGAAAAAGAAAAGCAATTTTTTTGTCCATCATTAAAATAACATCAAATTGATCAGAAATACAGTGTAGACATTGTTAATGTTGTAAATGGCCATTGTAGCTTAAAAACGGCTGATTTTTAATGGAATATCTACATAGGTGTACAGAGGCCCATTATCAGCAACCAATGGCACGTTGTGTTTGCTAATCCAAGTTTGTAATTTTAAAAGGCTAATTGATCATTAGAAAACCCTTTTGCAATTATGTTAGCACAGCTGAAAACTGTTGTGCTGATTTAAAGAAGCAATACAACTGGCCTTCTTGAGACTAGTTGAGTATCTGGAGCATCAGCAATTGTGGGTTCGATTACAGGCTCAAAATGGCCAGAAACAAATATTGTCAGTCTATTCTTGTTCTGAGAAATTAAGGCTATTCCATGTGAGAAATTGCCAAGAAACTGAAGATCTCATACAACGCTGTGTACTACTTCCTTCACAGAACAGCACAAACTGGCTCTAACCAGAATAGAAAGAGGAGTGGGAGGCCCCGGTGCTCAACTGAGCAAGAGGACAAATACATTAGAGTGTCTAGTTTGAGAAACAGACGCCTCACAGGTCCTCAACTGGCAGCTTCATTAAATAGTACCCGCAAAACACCAGTCTCAACGTCAACAGTGAAGAGGCGACTCCGGGATGCTGACCTTCTAGGCAGAGTTGCAAAGCAAAAGCCATATCTCAGACTGCCCATCATAATCTTTTCTTTTTATTGGCCAGTCTGAGATATGGATTTTTCTTTGCAACATTGCAGGCAACATAATTAATAACACAACAACAGACCATAACAAAGGACCATAACAACAGACCATAACAAAGGACCATAACAACGGACCATAACAACGGACCATAACAACGGACCATAACAACGGACCATAACAATGGACCATAACAACTGTTAGTGCAATATTTCTGCACGTTGCCTGTAATACAACGGAGCAAATGGTCTACCAACACTATAAGTACACTGAATGGATGAATGCATAGCATTAGTAGTGTTTTAAATGACCGTGTTTTGGGTGACTGCTGCCTATAGTATTATGGACCAAAAGAAGATGGACGGGGAAGGGTGGCTGTTAGATTTCCCTTCATCCAGTATTGGCCAGTGAAAACTATTGGCATGGTCTCCCTTCCCTTCAATCAACCTAATTTCTCCCATATGATGTCCCAGGCTTTAACAGGTGACTGTTGCCATAGAGATGTTCCACATTCTCACAGCCAGTGACTTTTATAGACAATGTGATACCATAGGCTCAATGTCTGGCAATCCATCAGTGCCTCGGGAGATTGTCTTTTACAGGCATCTGTGTCTGGTCTGACCAGTAGTGTTACTGGTCCTGGGTGAGTCTGATTCGATGGAGTTTCCCAGAAATGGGGCGGCAGGTAGCTTAGTGGTTAAGAGCGTTGTGCCAGTAACCGAAAGGTCGCTGGTTCTAATCCCCGAGCCGACTAGGTGAAAAATCTGTCGATGTGCCCTTGAGCAAGGCACTTAACCCTAATTGCTCCTGTAAGTCACTCTGGATAAGAGCGTCTGCTAAATAAAAATTAAAAAAGGCATATCTGATGTGCAGGAAATGACGTTCTTCTTCCCATCACTTCCTCAGTGTGCAGTGTGAATACGTTCTGTGCTTTTTTTTCCTCTCTCTCTATTGCAGTGCTTTTTGTAAAAATATATATAAATCACACACACAAAAGCTGCGGTTTTCTTGAAGCAATCACTTATAGTATCCATTATATACTGCTCGTCTGAAAGCTAACATCCAGGTCTTTCCTGTGAGCCTTGTTAATTCAGTTCTGATTCATGTCGAAGGAGTTACATCATTTGCTTGATTGCCATATTAATTTCACCCATCTTTCAACGTTCGTGCTGTGATCTGTCGAAAATCTGCTGAGCAGGTTCCTGCCTTGTCCCAAGGCCTCGTAAGCCCACAGCAACCTTCACAGCCATTGCAGGGGTATGGAAAACTGGTATTTAGAAACTATTTTAGTGGTCCAAGCACATGTGTGAGAAACATATGGAAATGTAGTGAATGTTCCAGTACGTTCCATAAACCCCCCTCCCCGCGCCATCTTTTCTCTCTCTGCCCCTCGTTTTTATACCGTGTTCTGTTTGTGTTTTTACTATGAGCAGGGCTACCATTTCACCCAGTTTTACAGCTCTTTTTTTAACGGCCGACCCTCATGATGTCAAGGAGTACGTTACTGTGGGGTCTTTCTGGCCCCAAGGCCCGCACAGCGCACTCCCCTGTTTGTGAGAGAATGGTTGCGGTTTCATTTTTTATTGCCCTCCGCAAGGGTCCCCCGGCTATCCAACCAGGAGGGCCTAGCATTCTGGGTAAAGTAACAGTCATAAAAAAAAGAATTAAGCCAGCATGAGAAGATGGGGAAAACCTGAATTTCACACAAAGAACAGAGCTTAACCACTCAGGGATGGAGCTTTGTGTTTTATTTGATCCAGCACGTAATCACAGAGTAAAAGTAAAAAGCTGCAAATTGCTTGGTGGTTTCCTTCCAGACACTACTGTGATCACAGCAATGCCTGGTATCCCTTGTTCCTCCTGATGCTGCTTAAGGGTGAGAAAACAATCCAGGTCATTAAAGGCCTGAGTACAAGCAACCAGTGCCATTATGCTTCACAGGGCTGCCCCCCCCCCGGCTCCAAGGTACCTTTAAGCTCATCAAGCAAAGCACCTCAGAGATCAAACTGGTGAAAATGAGGCCTACTGTATGTACAAGCCCGTTTTACACTCCCAAATGGATGATGAATAAATGCAAAGCATTTTGATTCCATGTAGCTACTTACGTTCTCCTTACATGTTGAGGATATGCTCTATCATTCATATTGTTTTTGTGAGACACTTCTCAACATTTGAACTATGGTAAAGGTCGTAGTTCAGCCGCAGACATCCGCTACTCCATTTGTACCCTTCAAGGGCTCAGTGGCAGCTTGCTACTTATCCCTGGACAGACAGGCCCATGGCGTAGCCGTTGAGGTCGCTGCTTATCCCTGGACAGACAGGCCCTCAACGAAGCCGTTGGGGTCGCTGTTTATTCCTGGATGGACCTCAACGGAGCCATTCGGGTCGCTACTTATCCCTGGATGGACAGACCCTTGACAGAGCCATTCAGGTTGCTGTTTATATGCCCCTCTCCATTAGCCTGACAGTCCAGACTTATCGCTGCGGAGATCATGTTATTTCAGTTGACTGGCCGAACCACTAGCACACCCCTCCATCACACCCCTCCATCACACCATCCTCTGTAACTCTCTAGGCAGCCATAACTCTGTTGTGCGAGCGATCACATAACAATCATATCTCCTTTCCTAGTAGGGGCCAAAGGGCTTCACATTGTTAGACTTCAATTCAGCCTTTTGATGTTATTGATCATAATTTGTTATTGAAAAAACTCACTTGTTATGGCTTTACATCACCTGCCATCACATGCAGGTTGGAGAGTAATTTATCCAACAGAACTCAGAGTATTCTTCAATGGAAGCTTCTCTAACATCATATATGTATAGTGCGGTATCCCTCAGGGCAGTTGCCTTGGGCCGTTACTCTTTATTTTTACAAATGATTTGCCACTTGTCTTACAACAAGCTAAAATGACTTTGTATGCTGATGATTGCACACTTTACGCATCAGCACCTACACAGCCAGTGAGCTCACGAAGACTTAGCAATGAGTTACAGTCAGTGTCAGAAAGGGTCATTAACAATAAACTGGTCTATAAATAAATCTAAAACCAAAAGCATTTTATTTAGTTCAAAGCTTTCTCTTAGACCTAAACCTCAACTGGAGTTGTGCATAAAAGGTGTGTCCATTAACAAGTTGAAGCTGAACTTCTAGGAGTACAATAAGGATGGTCAGTTCTCATTGGTCAAGTCATATTGACAAAGTTGATGTGAAGATGGGGATGGGGTATGTCTGTTATATAAAGATCAACTGTACTAGTTGTTCAGGCTCTGGTCTTGTCCCATCTTGATTACTGTCCGGTAATATGGTCAGGTGCTCAAAACAGAGCAGCACGCCTTGCCCTTAACTGCACACAGAGAACTAACATCAACAACATGCATGATGATAGTCTTTCATGGTCGACGAGTAACTGACTACGTCTTTTTAAGAAACATTGGTGTGTGGAAAATGCCTAACCACTTGTATAATCTATTTTATACACTTCAAACAGACATGCATATCCACCAGACACCACTATGGGTTTCTTCCCGGTACCCAAACCAAAAAACAGATTTAATGTGTAGCTCAGTTACTGTATGTATAGAGCCAATGTCACTCAGGCAAAAAGCAGGTTTAGCTTTAAAAAACAGATTTTTTTAAGAACATCACAGCGCCTCTCCTCTTTCTAAAGATCTAATTTAACTGTATACACTGAGTGTACAAAACATTAAGAACACCTGCTCTTTCCATGACATAGACTGACCAGGTGAATCCAGGTGAAAGCTACGATCCCTTATTGATGTCACTTGTTAAATCCTCTTCAATCAATGTAGATGAAGGGGAGGAGACCGGTTAAAGAAGGATTTTTAAGCCTGGAGACAACACGATTGTGTATGTGTACCAAAGATGTAAGTGGCTTTTGAACGGGGTGTGGTAGTAGGTGCCAGGCACACCGGTTTGTGTGTGTCAAGAACTGCAACGCCGCTGGGTTTTTCACCCTCAACAGTTTCCCGTGTGTATCATGAATGGTCCTCCACCCAAAGGACTTCCAGCCAACTTGGCACAATTGTGGGAAACATCCCTGTGGAACGCTTTCGACACCTTGTAGAGTGTCTCGACGAATTGAGGCTGTTCTGAGGGCAAAAGGGGGTCCAACTCAATATTAGGAAGGTGTTCCTAATGTTTTGTACACTCAGTGTATAAGAATATGAATATATATATATACACAGTGGGGAAAAAAAGTATTTAGTCAGCCACCAATTGTGCAAGTTCTCCCACTTAAAAAGATGAGAGAGGCCTGTAATTTTAATCATAGGTACACGTCAACTATGACAGACAAAATGAGGAAAAAAATCCAGAAAATCACATTGTAGGATTTTTTATGAATTTATTGCAAATTATGGTGGAAAATAAGTATTTGGTCAATAACAAAAGTTTCTCAATACTTTGTTATATACCCTTTGTTGGCAATGATACAGGTCAAACGTTTTCTGTAAGTCTTCACAAGGTTTTCACACACTGTTGCTGGTATTTTGGCCCATTCCTCCATGCAGATCTCCTCTAGAGCAGTGATGTTTTGGGGCTGTCGCTGGGCAACACGGACTTTCAACTCCCTCCAAATATTTTCTATGGGGTTGAGATCTGGAGACTGGCTAGGCCACTCCAGGACCTTGAAATGCTTCTTACGAAGCTACTCCTTCGTTACCCAGGCGGTGTGTTTGGGATCATTGTCATGCTGAAAGACCCAGCCACGTTTCATCTTCAATGCCCTTGCTGATGGAAGGAGGTTTTCACTCAAAATCTCACGATACATGGCCCCATTCATTCTTTCCTTTACACAGATCAGTCGTCCTGGTCCCTTTGCAGAAAAACAGCCCCAAAGCATGATGTTTCCACCCCCATGCTTCACAGTAGGTATGGTGTTCTTTGGATGCAACTCAGCATTCTTTGTCCTCCAAACACGACGAGTTCAGTTTTTACCAAAAAGTTATATTTTGGTTTCATCTGACCATATGACATTCTCCCAATCCTCTTCTGGATCATCCAAATGCACTCTAGCAAACTTCAGACGGGCCTGGACATGTACTGGCTTAAGCAGGGGGACACGTCTGGCACTGCAGGATTTGAGTCCCTGGCGGCGTAGTGTGTTACTGATGGTAGGCTTTGTTACTTTGGTCCCAGCTCTCTGCAGGTCATTCACTAGGTCCCCCGTGTGGTTCTGGGATTTTTGCTCACCGTTCTTGTGATCATTTTGACCCCACGGGGTGAGATCTTGCGTGGAGCCCCAGATCGAGGGAGATTATCAGTGGCCTTGTATGTCTTCCATTTCCTAATAATTGCTCCCACAGTTGATTTCTTCAAACCAAGCTGCTTACCTATTGCAGATTCAGTCTTCCCAGCCTGGTGCAGGTCTACAATTTTGTTTCTGGTGTCCTTTGACAGCTCTTTGGTCTTGGCCATAGTGGAGTTTGGAGTGTGACTGTTTGAGGTTGTGGACAGGTGTCTTTTATACTGATAACAAGTTTAAACAGGTGCCATTAATACATGTAACGAGTGGAGGACAGAGGAGCCTCTTAAAGAAGAAGTTACAGGTCTGTGAGAGCCAGAAATCTTGCTTGTTTGTAGGTGACCAAATACTTATTTTCCACCATAATTTGCAAATAAATTCATAAAAAATCCTACAATGTGATTTTCTGGATTTTTTTCCCTCAATTTGTCTGTCATAGTTGACGTGTACCTATGATGAAAATTACAGGCCTCTCTCATATTTTTAAGTGGGAGAACTTGCACAATTGGTGGCTGACTAAATACTTTTTTTCCCCACTGTATATATATATATATATGAATAGTGTGTAAATAGTATTTGTTGTCTTTCCAATTTATAACTCTTATTTTATTTTTTATTTTTTATTTTATGTAATATTTTATGTTCTTGTCTAAAACTGTTCTGTACGTTACATGTGGACCCCAGGAAGAGTAGCTGCTGCATGTGCTGTAGCTAATGGACCCCAGGAAGAGTAGCTGCTGCATGTGCTGTAGCTAATGGACCCCAGGAAGAGTAGCTGCTGCATGTGCTGTAGCTAATGGACCCCAGGAAGAGTAGCTGCTGCATGTGCTGTAGCTAATGGACCCCAGGAAGAGTAGCTGCTGCATGTGCTGTAGCTAATGGACCCCAGGAAGAGTAGCTGCTGCATGTGCTGTAGCTAATGGACCCCAGGAAGAGTAGCTGCTGCATGTGCTGTAGCTAATGGACCCTAGGAAGAGTAGCTGCTGCATGTGCTGTAGCTAATGGACCCCCAGGAAGAGTAGCTGCTGCATGTGCTGTAGCTAATGGACCCCAGGAAGAGTAGCTGCTGCATGTGCTGTAGCTAATGGACCCCAGGAAGAGTAGCTGCTGCATGTGCTGTAGCTAATGGACCCCAGGAAGAGTAGCTGCTGCATGTGCTGTAGCTAATGGACCCCAGGAAGAGTAGCTGCTGCATGTGCTGTAGCTAATGGACCCCAGGAAGAGTAGCTGCTGCATGTGCTGTAGCTAATGGGGATCCTAATGAACTAAAACAGGGACCCAGTGGTGTCATTGGCAAACACAGGTGGAGGTCTAATGGTTTACAGCCACTCAGCTTTGACAGAGGGCGAATTGGATGAGCTGCAGCGTATGAGTCTTCAATTGGCTTCACTGAAGGGCCTGATGATGAGCGAATGACATCTATTTTCCTGTTGTTGTTTTTTTCTGTTTTTTTTTGGGAGGTCATTTAGCAGACGCTCTTATCCAGAGCGACTTACAGTTAGTGAGTGCATACATTTTTCATACTGGCCCCCCCGTGGGAAACGAACCCACAACCCATGGCTTTGCAAGCGCCATGCTCTACCAACTGAGCTACAGGGGACCTCTTGTCTTGTTTGGTTCTGTCCATGTAAATTAGATCTCCATAACCACACCTACTCCCTCTGATTGTACTAACTGTTGCAATTGAAACGGTATCGACTTGCCAAAGCCTTGAAACCTGTGTTCAATGGAACAATGGCAAGTTCCACTGCAGGAGGAAACCCCGGAGTCCTATTTCTGGTACTGGAATTCTGACTCACACTGGTGGCCAAGGCTTCTCCGTTATCCACATATTCATGTGACTGTAAGCCTTGGCTTCATGAAATATGCATTTTCTTTTTGCTTCTTAAATGTCCATCTATACATAACTTTGCAAAACAACCGGTGTATGTTTTAAGATGAATGATGTGTAAAAAAGGAGCTAGCCGAACCTGATGCAATGTTGGGATTTTCCTTTCCTCCATTTCTATATTCTTAATAGTTTAGTCCTTGACCCAAGTGCATACTTTCAGGAGACTGTAGACTGTCACTTTTTGTCCACTTAAAGACCTTTTCAAATGCTAGTTCCTTTTCTACAAAACAAGGTTTAGAAATGTTTTGTCAGTCGAGTGATGTCATTGCCCTTCCCATTGGGATAGAGAGGACAGGACTGGTGGGACAGGCCATGTGGTCAGAGAAGAAGACATATTGACGGCCCAAGAGTGAAGTGGACACCAGGGTTCGGGTCAATTCAGGAAGTAAAGTGACATTACAATTCAATAATTGAAAAAAAAAGGGCATTTATTTTCAATGACTTCTCAATAAACTGAAAAGTATACAAGTTTTTAAAAAATGTCATTAAAAAAACATTTTCAAATCGCTTTCTGAATGGACTGCCTTCAATTCGAATTGACCCCAACCCTGGTGGACACACGAGCACCTTCATGTCTATGGTTCAGGGCCTCTGGGGTTGAGCTGTCAGAGTAATACACCACTCAAATGTGCTCATGACCTGGACTTGTTTTTGTCTTTTTGGAACTGTTTAGAACCAGGAAGAGATCTGTGAATACCTGCTTCATGCAGGTTTATTTTGTCCAATCAGATGGCTAAAAATACTGTGAAATCATGCCATGTTCGGTATCTCTAGAACAACATCTGTAGCTAACATGGAGCAGGTTTCTTCCCTACTGTGGCCAGAGGTGTTTTTCTGTAACATCTGTTCTGCTTAGCACGTTCAAGGTGCCCTGGGCTGTGTGACCAGAATTTAGATACAGCGAGTGATGGGTGAGGAGAGATGCATGAGAGCGCTTTTTCCATTCATTCGAAAGCAGGCTCAATAAAATATGCACTTTAATGAGGCATAGCCTTCAGCCTGACGATAACACATCACTAAGATATGTCACCCTTTCAACTCGTGGGCTGGCATCGCTGTTTCCATCAACCTTCCATCCATCTTGTCAAGCATTGCAGTTTGTATATTATCTATATATATATATATATATATATATCTATATATATATATATATATATCTATATATATATATATATATATATATATATATATATATATATAGCATTGTATCATGCAAGTTTCCATTGAGTCCATGTTAAACAGCATGTTAAAGGCCTTTTGAATGCATTCTGGTCAAGTTGCTAGCTCTGATCTGTCGGAAGGCCATGACCCGTTCTGTTACAACAACATGTGACAGGAAGTCCCAAAACACTCGCAGGAGTTTTTTCCCCATCTCCTCCAGTCGTTTGTTTGTCCAGCTTCAACTTGTTAATGGACACACCCTTTATGCACAACTCCAGTTGAGGTTTAGGTCTAAGATAATGCTTTGAACTAAATACAATGCTTTTGGTTTTAGATTTATTTAAGACCAGTTTGTTCCTAAGTATTGACATTGGCACAGACCCTAAAGGGATCATATTTGCAGTTACAAAATGAATTGGAGGGGATGTGTAACTACATAAAACGTCTGTCTTATTCCGCCCTCTATGTTTGTCAGTCTTATCCTAGAAGACGAAAGCAGGAAGAAATGAACGAAAAACTGCAGCAATTACAAGCATGTGCCAAATGGCTGACGACAATTTCCACCAATGAGCTGTTAACGCATGCGTGTCTGCAGGAAGTGCCCTACTTTCAGCGTTAGTCAGCAGGCTTTCGGAAGATTTCTCTTTTAATACCTTCCTGTTTAATGAGCGTTGTGCTTCCCAGCCACTAAATGGCATTGTTCAAAAGTTGGTTTGGCAAGTAAAAACCTGCCTGCAGTCATTTAGGTGAGCTGATTTTTACACTGGTGCCAGGAAACGTAACCCCCTTCATATACTGTATCTTAAATAAAAAAAATAAAAAGGTTATTGTAGATCCATGTGCTTGAAAAATATATTTGTGTTGACGATGGCCCACTCTACACGCTAAGGAAAGTGATTCATCCACTTGCAGCTGTTCTACCCTCTTCAGGGTCAGAGACAAGATGAGCCATCCAGCCTCAGAAAACGGGCACAAACAGTTGTCTTTGCGACGCTTCACCACAAACGGTCACTAAAAGAGCCCTCTGGAAGGGTCCTTACTGTCTGGAAGGGTCCTTACTGTAGGCCACCACACCTCTTGGCAACTCACCTGGAGTCCAGCGAACGTCCATTTGGCTCATGTCGCGGCCTATATAACAGTGTCCAGCCATCAACGACAAGGGAAGGGAGTTTGACCATTGGCAGCCACGTTTATGAGTGTAATTTATGGAGTGGTGGCGTTGTGAGACCTTAACTGTCATTCCTCTGATAGGACAGTACTTGCTCTTAGAGAGCAGCAGTTCAGTGTCTGGACACACTCAATTAGGAAAGCAGAGACATGACATCATCTGTACAGGAAATGGTGTAGGACCCTGTTCTGCTGTCCTTCTGGGGAGCTTCTTTTGGAACAGAAGATGAGGATTCAGTTCTTCTCTTCAGTGCCTCTTTGGGTTGTTTATCGGTCAGTTGTTGCAACAGACTCATGCTAACAAACTATGTAATGTTATGGTTGAACACAATCCAATAGAATCAGGGAATGGTCTATGGTCTCTGTCTTCCGACCGGGACACCATCTGTCCTGATGTGTTTCAACCGATGTGTATAAACCGTGGTTTGCTGATGCTATGTATTGGCCAGTGAAAGGCTTTGACGACACCGGTCGGCCATATTGACACACATCAGAAGGAGCAGTCCTCAATAGAAATGAATGGGATTCTACAGTATTTTCAAAATGTTTTAAGGTCAAAATGACATGTATTTAATTAAGTATTTATTTGTTGTAGTGGGGATAGTAACATTAGTACTCTCAAAATATTCCACTTTAAAGCTACAATATGTAACTTTTTGGGGGATCCGAACAAATTCACATCCAAATGAGAGTTAGATCTGTCAGTCTAATTGAAAGCAAGTTGAAGATGTTTTAGATCTGTTTCATGTCATTTATTTCTATGCTTAAGTTTAGTTTTTGTGTCTTACTTTTCAGTTTTGTACACCAGCTTCAAACAGCTGAAAATACAATATGTATGGTTTAATTAAAATATATTTCACAGGGGTTTAGATGGTACAATGATTCTCTACACTATCCATTGCTAGTTTGGTCACATTAGAATTTTAGTAACCAGGAAATGGTGGAGCGATTTCTGCATATGGCTATTTTTAAGGAAAGTGTTTGTGTGTATGTATGTATGTATGTATGTATGTATGTATGTGATATATATATATATATATATATATATATATATATATATATATATATATATATATATATATATAGGACCAGTCAAAAGTTTGGACACACCTACTCATTCAAGGGTTTTTCTTTATTTTTTACTATTTTCTACATTGTACAATAATAATGAAGACACAAAAAAAGTGTTAAACAAATCAAAATATATGTTATATTTGAGATTCTTCAAAGTAGCCACCCTTTGCCTTAATGACAGCTTTGCACACTCTTGGCATTCTCTCAACCAGCTTCATCTGGAATGGTTTTCCACCCGTCTTGAAGGAGTTCCCACATATGCTGAGCACTTTTTGGCTGCTTTTCCTTCAAACCATCTCAATTGGGTTGAGGTCGGGTGATTGTGGAGGCCAGGTCATCTGATGCAGCACTCCATCACTCTCCTTCTTGGTCAAATAGCCCTTACACAGCCTGGAGGTGTGTTGGGTCCTGTTGAAAAACTAATTATAGTCCCACTAAGCTGTGGTAGCCATGCTGGTTAAGTGTGCCTTGAATTCTAAATATATCACCAACAGTGTCAACAGCAAAGCACCCCCACACCGAAGGATAACAACTAACAACTAATAACAGCAAGATAACTAATATAGGGCATGCTGTGTCCATAATAAGTATATAGATTATAGGTTGAGAGCTTTTGTGAAGGAGCACATTTGGAGAGATATGGAATATAGAAGCAAACCGGATGGACATCATGAAAATGATCGGAGAGGTTGAGGAAGTTCAGGAGTAAAAACAAACAAAATAGAATTATTGTAAAATTGACTGTGTCCATAAAATGTATATAGTATGTATAAGCTGGAAGTAGAGGCCTAAGCATTGTTGTTCACTAGTTTACTCCAATTAGGGAAGGGATGGTGGGGTTGGAAAGTAATAAAGGGAAATATGTATATATGTATTTATATGTGTGTGTGTGTGTGTGTGTGTGTGTGTGTGTGTGTGTGTGTGTGTATATGTATACATATACAGTGAGGGGAAAAAGTATTTGATCCCCTACTGATTTTGTACGTTTGCCCACTGACAAAGACATGATCAGTCTATAATTTTAATGGTAGGTTTATTTGAACAGTGAGAGACAGAATAACAACAACAAAAATCCAGAAACACGCATGTCAAAATGTTATTAATTGATTTGCATTTTAATGAGGGAAATAAGTATTTGACCCCTCTGCAAAACATGACTTGGTGGCAAAACCATTGTTGGCAATCACAGAGGTCAGACGTTTCTTGTAGTTGGCCACCAGGTTTGCACACATCTCAGGAGGGATTTTGTCCCACTCCTCTTTGCAGATCTTCTCCAAGTCATTAAGGTTTCGAGGCTGACGTTTGGCAACTCGCACCTTCAGCTCCCTCCACAGATTTTCTATGGGATTAAGGTCTGGAGACTGGCTAGGCCACTCCAGGACCTTAATGTGCTTCTTCTTGAGCAACTCCTTTGTTGCCTTGGGGGTGTGTTTTGGGTCATTGTCATGCTGGAATACCCATCCACGACCCATTTCCAATGCCCTGGCTGAGGGAAGGAGGTTCTCACCCAAGATTTGACGGTACATGGCCCCGTCCATCGTCCCTTTGATGCGGTGAAGTTGACCTGTCCCCTTAGCAGAAAAACACCCCCAAAGCATAATGTTTCCACCTCCATGTTTGACGGTGGGGATGGTGTTCTTGGGGTCATAGGCAGCATTCCTCCTCCTCCAAACACGGCGAGTTGAGTTGATGCCAAAGAGCTCGATTTTGGTCTCATCTGACCACAACACTTTCACCCAGTTCTCCTCTGAATCATTCAGATGTTCATTGGCAAACTTCAGACGGGCCTGTATATGTGCTTTCTTGAGCAGGGGGACCTTGCGGGCGCTGCAGGATTTCAGTCCTTCACGGCGTTACCAATTGTTTTCTTGGTGAAATGGTCCCAGCTGCCTTGAGATCATTGACAAGATCCTCCCGTGTAGTTCTGGGCTGATTCCTCACCGTTCTCATGATCATTGCAAGTTCACAAGGTGAGATCTTGCATGGAGCCCCAGGCCGAGGGAGGTTGACAGTTATTTTGTGTTTCTTCCATTTGCGAATAATCGCACCAACTGTTGTCACCTTCTCACCAAGCTGCTTGGCGATGGTCTTGTAGCCCATTCCAGCCTTGTGTAGGTCTACAATCTTGTCCCTGACATCTTGGTGAGCTCTTTGGTCTTGGCCATGGTGGAGAGTTTGGAATCTGATTGATTGATTGCTTCTGTGGACAGGTGTCTTTTATACAGGTAACAAGCTGAGATTAGGAGCACTCCCTTTAAGAGTGTGCTCCTGATCTCAGCTCGTTACCTGTATAAAAGACACCTGGGAGCCAGAAATCTTTCTGATTGAGAGGGGGTCAAATACTTATTTCCCTCATTAAAATGCAAATCAATTTATAACATTTTTTACATGAGTTTTTCTGGATTTTTTTGTTGTTATTCTGTCTCTCACTGTTCAAATAAACCTACCATTAAAATTATAGACTGATCATTTCTTTGTCAGTGGGCAAACGTACAAAATCAGCAGGGGATCAAATATTTTTTTCCCTCACTGTATATATAATGTATGTGTATGTGTATATGTACAGTTGAAGTCGGAAGTTTACATACACCTTAGCCAAATACATTTAAACTCCGTTTTTCACAATTCCTGACATTTAATCCTAGTAAAAAGTCCCTGTTTTAGGTCAGTTAGGATCACCACTTTATTTTAAGAATGTGAAATGACAGAATTTATTTAAGCTATTATTTCTTTCATCACATTCCCAGTGGTTCAGAAGTTTACATAAACTCAATTAGTATTTGGTAGCATTGCCTTTAAATTGTTTAACTTGGGTCAAACGTTTCGGGTAGCCTTCCACAAGCTTCCTACAATAAGTTGGGTGAATTTTGGCCCATTCCTCCTGACAGAGCTGGTGTAACTGAGTCAGGTTTGTAGGCCTCCTTGCTCGCACACGCTTTTTCAGTTCTGCCCACACATTTTCTATAGGGTTGAGGTCAGGGCATTGTGATGGCCACTCCAATACCTTGACTTTGTTGTCATTAAGCCATTTTGCCACAACTTTGGAAGTATGCTTGGGGTCATTGTCCATTTGGAAGACCCATTTGCGACCAAGCTTTAACTTCCTGACAGATGTCTTGAGATGTTGCTTGAATATATCCACATAATTTTCCTTCCTAATGATGCCATCTATTTTGTGAAGTGCACCAGTCCCTCCTGCAGCAAAGCACCCCCACAGCATGATGCTGCCACCCCCGTACTTCACGCTTGGGATGGTGTTCTTCGGCTTGCAAGCTACCCCCTTTTTCCTCCAAACATAACGATGGTCATTATGGCCAAACAGTTCTATTTTTGTTTCATCAGACCAGAGGACATTTCTCCAAAAATTACGATCTTTGTCCCCATGTGCAGTTGCAAACCATAGTCTGGCTTTTTTATGGCGGTTTTGGAGCAGTGGCTTCTTCCTTGCTGAGTGGCCTTTTCAGGTTATGTCGACATAGGACTTGTTTTACTGTGGATATACAGTGGGGGAAAAAAGTATTTAGTCAGCCACCAATTGTGCAAGTTCTCCCACTTAAAAAGATGAGAGAGGCCTGTAATTTTCATCATAGGTACACGTCAACTATGACAGACAAATTGGATAATTTTTTTTCCTGAAAATCACATTGTAGGATTTTTAATGAATTTATTTGCAAATTATTTACATTTACATTTACATTTACGTCATTTAGCAGACGCTCTTATCATGGTGGAAAATAAGTATGTGGTCACCTACAAACAAGCAAGATTTCTGTCTCTCACAGACCTGTAACTTCTTCTTTAAGAGGCTCCTCTGTCCTCCACTCGTTACCTGTATTAATGGCACCTGTTTGAACTTGTTATCAGTATAAAAGACACCTGTCCACAACCTCAAACAGTCACACTCCAAACTCCACTATGGCCAAGACCAAAGAGCTGTCAAAGAGCTGTCAAAGGACACCAGAAACAAAATTGTAGACCTGCACCAGGCTGGGAAGACTGAATCTGCAATAGGTAAGCAGCTTGGTTTGAAGAAATCAACTGTGGGAGCAATTATTAGGAAATGGAAGACATACAAGACCACTGATAATCTCCCTCGATCTGGGGCTCCACGCAAGATCTCACCCCGTGGGGTCAAAATGATCACAAGAACGGTGAGCAAAAATCCCAGAACCACACGGGGGGACCTAGTGAATGACCTGCAGAGAGCTGGGACCAAAGTAACAAAGCCTACTATCAGTAACACACTATGCCGCCAGGGACTCAAATCCTGCAGTGCCAGACGTGTCCCCCTGCTTAAGCCAGTACATGTCCAGGCCTGTCTGAAGTTTGCTAGAGTGCATTTGGATGATCCAGAAGAGGATTGGGAGAATGTCATATGGTCAGATGAAACCAAAATATAACTTTTTGGTAAAAACTCAACTCGTCGTGTTTGGAGGACAAAGAATGCTGAGTTGCATCCAAAGAACACCATACCTACTGTGAAGCATGGGGGTGGAAACATCACGCTTTGGGGCTGTTTTTCTGCAAAGGGACCAGGACGACTGATCCGTGTAAAGGAAAGAATGAATGGGGCCATGTATCGTGAGATTTTGAGTGAAAACCTCCTTCCATCAGCAAGGGCATTGAAGATGAAACGTGGCTGGGTCTTTCAGCATGACAATGATCCCAAACACACCGTCCGGGCAACGAAGGAGTGGCTTCGTAAGAAGCATTTCAAGGACCTGGAGTGGCCTAGCCAGTCTCCAGATCTCAACCCCATAGAAAATCTTTGGAAGGAGTTGAAAGTCCGTGTTGCCCAGCGACAACCCCAAAACATCACTGCTCTAGAGGAGATCTGCATGGAGGAATGGGCCAAAATACCAGCAACAGTGTGTGAAAACCTTGTGAAGACTTACAGAAAACGTTTGACCTGTGTCATTGCCAACAAAGGGTATATAACAAAGTATTGAGAAACTTTTGTTATTGACCAAATACTTATTTTCCACCATAATTTGCAAATAAATTCATTAAAAATCCTACAATGTGATTTTTTTTCTAATTTTGTCTGTCATAGTTGACGTGTACCTATGATGAAAATTACAGGCCTCTCTGATCTTTTTAAGTGGGAGAACTTGCACAATTGGTGGCTGACTAAATACTTTTTTTCCCCACTGTAGATACTGTTGTATCTGTTTCCTCCAGCATCTTCACAAGGTCCTTTGCTGTTGTTCTGGGATTGATTTGCACTTTTTGCACCAAAGTACGTTCATCTCTAGGAGACAGAACGCGTCTCCTTCCTGAGCGGTATGACGGCTGCGTGGTCCCATGGTGTTCATACTTGCGTACTATTGTTTGTACAGATGAACGTGGTACCTTCAGGCGTTTGGAAATTGCTCCCAAGGATGAACCAGACTTGTGGAGGTCTACACATTTTACTTCTGAGGTCTTGGCTGATTTCTTTTGATTTCCCGTGGTCCTCTGTAGCTCAGCTGGTAGAGCACGGCGCTTGTAATGCCAAGGTAGTGGGTTCAATCCCCGGGACCACCCATACACATAAAAAATGTATGCACGCATGACTTTAAGTCGCTTTGGATAAAAGCGTCTGCTAAATGGCATATTATTATTATTATTATTCCCATTATGTCAAGCAAAGAGGCACTGAGTTTGAAGGTAGGCCTTGAAATACATCCACAGGTACACCTCCAATTGACTCAAATGATGTCAATTAGCCTATCAGAAGCTTCTAAAGCCATGACATCATTTTCTGGAATTTTCCAAGCTGTTTAAAGGCACAGTCAACTTAGTGTATGTGAACTTCTGACCCACTGGAATTGTGAAACAGTGAATAATAAGTGAAATAATCTGTCTGTAAACAATTGTTGGAAAAATTACTTGTGTCATGCACAAAGTAGATGTCCTAACCGACTTGCCAAAACTATAGTTTGTTAACCAGAAATGTGTGGAGTGGTTGAAGAACAAGTTTTAATGACTCCAACCTACGTTTATGTAAACTTCCGACTTCAACTGTGTATGTATGTATGTGTGTGTGTGTATATATATATATATATATATATATATACACACACACACACACACTACCGTTCAAAAGTTTGGGGTCACTTAGAAATGTCCTTGTTTTCGAAAGAAAAGCATTTTTTTTTGTCCATTAAAATAACATCAAATTGATTAGAAATACAGTGTAGACTTTGTTAATGTTGTAAATGGCTATTGTAGCTGGAAACGGCTGATTTCTAATGGAATATCTACATAGGCGTACAGAGGCCCATTATCAGCAACCATCAGTCCTGTGTTCCAATGGCACGTTGTGTTTGCTAATCCAAGTTTATCATTTGAAAAGGCTAATTGATCATTAGAAAACCCTTTTGCAATTATGTTAGCACAGCTGAAAACTGTTGTGCTAATTAAAGAAGCAATAAAACTGGCCTTGAGACTAGTTGAGTATCTGGAGCATCAGCAATTGTGGGTTCGAATACAGGCTCAAAATGGCCAGAAACAAATAACTTTCTTCTGAAACTCGTCAGTCTATTCTTGTTCTGAGAAATGAAGGCTATTCCATTCGATAAATTGCCAAGAAACTGAAGATCTCGAACAACGCTGTGTACTACTCCCTTCACAGAACAGTGCAAACTGGCTCTAACCAGAATAGAAAGAGGAGTGGGAGGCCCCGGTGCACAACTGAGCAAGTGGACAAATACATTAGACTGTCTAGTTTGAGAAACAGACGCCTCACAGGTCCTCAACTGGCAGCTTCATTAAATAGTACCCGCAAAACACCAGTCTCATTGTTAACAGTGAAAAGGCGACTCTGGGATGCTGACCTAGGCAGAGTTGCAAAGAAAAAGCCATATCTCAGACTGGCCAATAAAAACAAAAGATTAAGATGGGCAGTCTGAGAAATGCTTTTTCTTTGCAACTCTGCCTAGAAGGTCAGCATCCCGGAGTCATCCTCATAACTATTGACATTGAGACTGGTGTTTTGCGGGTACTATTTAATGAAAAATAGCTTTTCTTTCGAAAACAACGGAATTTCTAAGTGACCCCAAACTTTTGAACAGTAGTGTGTGTGTGTGTGTGTGTGTGTATGTATATGTGTGTGTGTGTGTGTGTATAGTTTAGCTCACATAATATAATTTAAAGTATGCATTAAGGTGTGTAATAGAATAAACGTGGCAAAAACGAATGTAAACATTTAATAAATGCATTTCTATAGCAAAATATTTTTTTTACAATGGAGGCGCGGTGGCTTCAACACAGCGCCCCCTGTCAGTCATCTAGTGTATATATAAATCATTGGTTTCAACGCTCTAGAGCCTGTAAGTTAATTGGAAGATTAAGTATGTTTGCTCTGATGTGTCTCTGATCCCCAGTAAAAGAGACATGACGTTTGTTTGGAAACATACAGGTGCTTGCGGTCGTAGTAAAAACCTAAATGAAGTGCGATGAGATCGGCTCCCTTCTGAGCCAGCATGGGGCTCTTGTTTAGATGATTTTTCTCATATGGGCACATGATGAACAAACGCCTTGTGTTGTGTTGTGTTGTGGGACGAGCATCAACATCTCTCTCTCACACACACACCAGAAGTGAAAGCAGGGCATTGATTTATGATGTGCAGTGCTTGAACCAGGATGTTGTACAGCTGTTTCCTGTTATTGTCTCGTTCAAGAATAAATTGCTTGTTCCAAGGCAATTGTAGAAGTGGCACAGTTAGTTAATGGCATAGTTAGTTAATAGCATACAGTGCCTTCAGAAAGCATTCATACCCCTCGACTTATTCCGCATTTTGTTACAGCCTGAATTACAAATACCCCATAATGACAGTGAAAACATGTTTTTGTTTTGTTTTAAATTGAATGAAAATGAAATACAGATACATAAATGATGTAAATGTAAATAAGTATCACACCCCTGAATCAATACTTTGTTAAAGCCCAGCGACTACAGCGGAGTCTTTCTGGCTAAGTCTCAAAGATCTTTCCATAACTGCCCATTATTCTTATTCAAAATTCTTCAAGCGCTGTCAAATTGTCTGTTGATCATTGCTATGTCTTGCCATAGATTTTCAAGCAGATTTAAGTCAAAACTGTAACTCAGCCACTCAGGAACATTCACTGTCTTCTTGGTAAGCAACTCCAGTGTAGATTTGGCCTTGTGTTTTAGGTTATTGTAGTCCCGTGTAGCTCAGTTGGTAGAGCATGGCGTTTGCAACGCCAGGGTTGTGGGTTCGTTTCCCACGGGGGGCCAGTATGATTAAAAAAATAAAAAAATTGGTATGCACTCACTAACTGTAAGTCGCTCTGGATAAGAGCATCTGCTAAATGACTAAAATGTAAAATGTTATTGTCCTACTGAAAGGTGAATTCATCTCTAGTGGAAAGCAGACTGAACCAGGTTTTCCTCTAGTCTCCCAGTGTCTGGTGGAAAGCAGGCTGAACCAGGTTTTCCTCTAGTCTCCCAGTGTCTGGTGGAAAGCAGGCTGAACCAGGTTTTCCTCTAGTCTCCCAGTGTCTGGTGGAAAGCAGGCTGAACCAGGTTTTCCTCTAGTCTCCCAGTGTCTGGTGGAAAGCAGACTGAACCAGGTTTTCCTCTAGTCTCCCAGTGTCTAGTGGAAAGCAGACTGAACCAGGTTTTCCTCTAGTCTCCCAGTGTCTGGTGGAAAGCAGACTGAACCAGGTTTTCCTCTAGTCTCCCAGTGTCTAGTGGAAAGCAGACTGAACCAGGTTTTCCTCTAGTCTCCCAGTGTCTGGTGGAAAGCAGGCTGAACCAGGTTTTCCTCTAGTCTCCCAGTGTCTGGTGGAAAGCAGGCTGAACCAGGTTTTCCTCTAGTCTCCCAGTGTCTGGTGGAAAGCAGGCTGAACCAGGTTTTCCTCTAGTCTCCCAGTGTCTGGTGGAAAGCAGACTGAACCAGGTTTTCCTCTAGTCTCCCAGTGTCTGGTGGAAAGCAGACTGAACCAGGTTTTCCTCTAGTCTCCCAGTGTCTAGTGGAAAGCAGGCTGAACCAGGTTTTCCTCTAGTCTCCCAGTGTCTGGTGGAAAGCAGACTGAACCAGGTTTTCCTCTAGTCTCCCAGTGTCTGGTGGAAAGCAGGCTGAACCAGGTTTTCCTCTAGTCTCCCAGTGTCTGGTGGAAAGCAGGCTGAACCAGGTTTTCCTCTAGTCTCCCAGTGTCTGGTGGAAAGCAGGCTGAACCAGGTTTTCCTCTAGTCTCCCAGTGTCTGGTGGAAAGCGGACTGAACCAGGTTTTCCTCTAGGATGTTGCCGGTGCTTAGCTCCATTACATTTCTTTTTTTATCCTGAAAAACTCCCCAGTCCATAACAATAACAAGCATATACAGTGGGGGAAAAAAAGTATTTAGTCAGCCACCAATTGTGCAAGTTCTCCCACTTAAAAAGATGAGAGAGGCCTGTAATTTTCATCATAGGTACACGTCAACTATGACAGACAAAATGAGATTTTTTTCTCAGAAAATCACATTGTAGGATTTTAATGAATTTATTTGCAAATTATGGTGGAAAATATGTATTTGGTCAATAACAAAAGTTTCTCAATACTTTGTTATATACCCTTTGTTGGCAATGACACAGGTCAAACGTTTTCTGTAAGTCTTCACAAGGTTTTCACACACTGTTGCTGGTATTTTGGCCCATTCCTCCATGCAGATCTCCTCTAGAGCAGTGATGTTTTGGGGCTGTCGCTGGGCAACACGGACTTTCAACTCCCTCCAAAGATTTTCTATGGGGTTGAGATCTGGAGACTCGTTAGGCCACTCCAGGACCTTGAAATGCTTCTTACGAAGCCACTCCTTCATTGCCCGGGCGGTGTGTTTGGGATCATTGTCATGCTGAAAGACCCAGCCACGTTTCATCTTCAATGCCCTTGCTGATGGAAGGAGGTTTTCACTCAAAATCTCACGATACATGGCCCCATTCATTCTTTCCTTTACACGGATCAGTCGTCCTGGTCCCTTTGCAGAAAAACAGCCCCAAAGCATGATGTTTCCACCCCCATGCTTCACAGTAGGTATGGTGTTCTTTGGATGCAACTCAGCATTCTTTGTCCTCCAAACACGACGAGTTGAGTTTTTACCAAAAAGTTCTTATTGGTTTCATCTGACCATATGACATTCTCCCAATCCTCTTCTGGATCATCCAAATGCACTCTAGCAAACTTCAGACGGGCCTGGACATGTACTGGCTTAAGCAGGGGGACACGTCTGGCACTGCAGGATTTGAGTCCCTGGCGGCGTAGTGTGTTACTGATGGTAGGCTTTGTTACTTTGGTCCCAGCTCTCTGCAGGTCATTCACTAGGTCCCCCGTGTGGTTCTGGGATTTTTGCTCACCGTTCTTGTGATCATTTTGACCCCACGGGGTGAGATCTTGCGTGGAGCCCCCAGATCGAGGGGGCGATTATCAGTGGCCTTGTATGTCTTCCATTTCCTAATAATTGCTCCCACAGTTGATTTCTTCAAACCAAGCTGCTTACCTATTGCAGATTCAGTCTTCCCAGCCTGGTGCAGGTCTACAATTTTGATTCTGGTGTCCTTTGACAGCTCTTTGGTCTTGGCCATAGTGGAGTTTCGAGTGTGACTGTTTGAGGTTGTGGACAGGTGTCTTTTATACTGATAACAAGTTCAAACAGGTGCCATTAATACAGGTAACGAGTGGAGTACAGAGGAGCCTCTTAAAGAAGTTGTTACAGGTCTGTGAGAGCCAGAAATCTTGCTTGTTTGTAGGTGACCAAATACCTATTTCCACCATAATTTGCAAATAAATTCATTAAAAATCCTACAATGTGATTTTCTGGATTTTTTTTCCTCATTTTGTCTGTCATAGTTGACGTGTACCTATGATGAAAATTACAGGCCTCTCTCATCTTTTTAAGTGGGAGAACTTGCACAATTGGTGGCTGACTAAATACTTTTTGGAATATTTGTTTATTCTCTACAGGCTTCCTACTTTTCACTCTGCCAATTAGGTTAGTATTGTGGAGTAACTACAATGTTGTTGATCTATCCTCAATGTTCTCTTATCACAGCCATTAAACTCTGTAACTGTTTTAAAGTCACCATTGGCCTCATGGTGAAATCCCTGAGCGGTTTCCTTCCTCTCAGGCAACTGCGTTAGAAAGAACGCCTGTATCTTTGTAGTGACTGGGTGTATTGATACACCATCCAAAGTGTAATTCATAACTTCACCTGGGACATGCGAAAAGGGATATTCAATGTTTTTTTTGTTTTTTTTTATGTACCAATAGGTGCCCTTCTTTGCTTGGCAGTGGAAAACCTCCCTGGTCATTGTCGTTGAATCTGTGCTTTAAATTCATTGCTCGACTGAGGGACCTTAGTTATTGTATGTGTGGGGTACAGAGATGAGGTAGTCATTAGAAAATCATGTTAAACACTATTAACACTTATTGAGTCCATGCAACTTATGTGACTTGTTAACCACATTTTTACTCCTGAATTTATTTTGGCTTGCCATAACAAAGGGGTTGAATACTAATTTACTCAAGACATTTCAGCTATTAATTTTTTATTTGTAAAAATGTAGAAAAACAGAATTACACTGACATTATAGGGTACTGTCTGTAGGCCAGTGACGACAAATCTCAATTTTAAATTCAGGCTGTAACAACAAAATGTGGAAAAAGTGAAGGGGTGTGAATACTTTCTGAAGGGACTGTAGTCCTAGACGTCCACTGTATGATATTACTATTTAAAAAATAAATATAAAGGAAGAGAAGCTTAGGCCTCGAGACGTAGAGAGAAAGTTAGATTTCCCAGATCCGTATTCCCGACACCGAAATGCATTATACTTGTCAGATAGGCTACTACTGCTATACAGATATACAGTGGGGAGAACAAGTATTTGATACACTGCCGATTTTGCAGGTTTTCCTACTTACAAAGCATGTAGAAGTCTGTAATTTTTATCATAGGGTACACTTCAACTGTGAGAGACGGAATCTAAAACAAAAATCCAGAAAATCACATTGTATGATTTTTAAGTAATTAATTTGCATTTTATTGCATGACATAAGTATTTGATACATCAGAAAAGCAGAATGTAATATTTGGTACAGAAACCTTTGTTTGCAATTACAGAGATCATACGTTTCCTGTAGGTCTTGACCAGGTTTGCACACATTGCAGCAGGGATTTTGGCCCACTCCTCCATACAGACCTTCTCCAGATCCTTCAGGTTTCGGGGCTGTTGCTGGGCAATACGGACTTTCAGCTCCCTCCAAAGATTTTCTATTGGGTTCAGGTCTGGAGACTGGCTAGGCCACTCCAGGACCTTGAGATGCTTCTTACAGAGCCACTTCTTAGTTGTCCTGGCTGTGTGTTTCGGGTCGTTGTCATGCTGGAAGACCCAGCCACGACCCATCTTCAATGCTCTTACTGAGGGAAGGAGGTTGTTGGCCAAGATCTCGCGATACATGGCCCCATCCATCCTCCCCTCAATACGGTGCAGTCGTCCTGTCCCCTTTGCAGAAAAGCATCCACAAAGAATGATGTTTCCACCTCCATGCTTCACGGTTGGGATGGTGTTCTTGGGGTTGTACTCATCCTTCTTCTTCCTCCAAACACGGCGAGTGGAGTTTAGACCAAAAAGCTCTATTTTTGTCTCATCAGACCACATGACCTTCTCCCATTCCTCCTGTGGATCATCCAGATGGTCATTGGCAAACTTCAGACGGGCCTGGACATGCGCTGGCTTGAGCAGGGGGACCTTGCGTGCGCTGCAGGATTTTAATCCATGACGGCGTAGTGTGTTACTAATGGTTTTCTTTGAGACTGTGGTCCCAGCTCTCTTCAGGTCATTGACCAGGTCCTGCCGTGTAGTTCTGGGCTGATCCCTCACCTTCCTCATGATCATTGATGCCCCACGAGGTTAGATCTTGCATGGAGCCCCAGACCGAAGGTGATTGACCATCATCTTGAACTTCTTTCATTTTCTAATAATTGCACCAACAGTTGTTGCCTTCTCACCAAGCTGCTTGCCTATTGTCTTGTAGCCCATCCCAGCCTTGTGCAGGTCTACAATTTTAACCCTGATGTCCTTACACAGCTCTCTGGTCTTGGCCATTGTGGAGAGGTTGGAGTCTGTTTGATTGAGTGTGTGGACGGGTGTCTTTTATACAGGTAACGAGTTCAAACAGGTGCAGTTAATACAGGTAATGAGTGGAGAACAGGAGGGCTTCTAAAGAAAAACTAACAGGTCTGTGAGAGCCGAATTCTTACTGGTTGGTAGGTGATCAAATACTTATGTCATGCAATAAAATGCAAATTAATTACTTAAAAATCATACAATGTGATTTTCTGGATTTTTGTTTTAGATTCCGTCTCTCACAGTTGAAGTGTACCTATGATAAAAAATTACAGACCTCTACATGCTTTGTAAGTAGGAAAACCTGCAAAATCGGCAGTGTATCAAATACTTGTTCTCCCCACTGTAAGCTAATTCGTTCATTTTCAATCAGAATTGTTGTTATAAAGATAAGCATTATATTGTTAGATTAAAGGAGTAACTCTGGTAGGTCTATAACACTCTTCCTCACCTCAAGTCCAACTGTGGGAGTCAGTTGGAGCGCTGGTGCACTCTGCCTTCATAGGCTGTAGCTAAGCCTATTGATAACCAGACCAAACCTTCGCAAAAGTTTCTTAACTTTATTAGGGTAATATCAAAAGTCTAGTCGTTGTTTATAGGGGAAATATAAACAGGTTATTATTTTGCATCTTGGCCTTTTGTAGTTTTTTCCTTGTCATGGTTTGAATGTGATTAGCTCTATAGTTGGCCTACCAGTAATTCCTACTACATTGCGGCAGTTGGAACTTGATTTGGCCCAAGAAATTACAGCAATTGGCTAATGATATTAATTTTACAACTAAACTAAATACGAAGGCCAAAATATAAAATACAACTTTGAACATAATTTAGCAAACGAATGTCAACAAAATGAAACTGAACAATTTTTGCATATTTAAAGAACTAGCACAGGTGGAACACATAATGACTAACGAGGTGACACCAATCGGTGTGCTCTACGTGCTAAAATGCTATACGTGTTAAAAGTCCAACCTCAAAACATGGAAATGGAAAAAAACAAACCTGTAACAGAACCTTCATGTAAAGTGTTCCTTAATATAAAGGGTTCCTTAATGTAAAGGGTTCCTTAATGTAAAAACCAAACCTGTAACAGAACCTTAATGTAAAAACCAAACCTGTAACAGAACCTTAATGTAAAGGGTTCCTCAATGTAAAAACCAAACCTGTAACAGAACCTTAATGTAAAGGGTTCCTTAATGTAAAAACCAAACCTGTAACAGAACCTTAATGTAAAGGGTTCATTAATGTAAAAACCAAACCTGTAACAGAACCTTAATGTAAAGGGTTCCTTAATGTAAAAACCAAACCTGTAACAGAACCTTAATGTAAAGGGTTCCTTAATGTAAAAACCAAACCTGTAACAGAACCTTAATGTAAAGGGTTCCTTAATGTAAAAACCAAACCTGTAACAGAACCTTAATGTAAAAGGTTCCTTAATGTAAAAACCAAACCTGTAACAGTAGCTCCGTTTACTTTGTCCAGATGTTCTCAGAATTCAATCTTGAGTCATTTCTGAAAGCCCCTGCTGCTGTTCTATCAACCGCAGAGATGTGGTAGCACTAGTGCCCTGGTTCAAGTAGATACAGATATCAGCTAGCTACAGCAAAACGTTATTATTATCTAGAACAGAAGTGTTTAGGTTAGACGTGGCTTTGTATCCAAGTGACTTGCACTGATAAATCATTAACGTGCACTGTATAGTTTGCTTACACTGCAAATCAATTGGTTTGTTGCTGGATGCACAGTGTTCACTACACAGCTGTAACACAGTATATCTGAGACCATGTGCAGTGCAACTAGGCAATTACTGGGAATGGAGATAATAGCACTCTTTTTTTTCTTGTTTCTCCTGTTATTTTTTTCTCTGTTGTCCATACAGAGGATGATGGGAATATGCTCCCCTAACCTCACAGACTATCAAATTATAACTTGTCACAGCTGCAGAGGCTCCCATAGGTCTTCCCCCAAATACACAAGTGTGGTCATCATGGTTGGCTCCAGCCTACCCGCTAAAGTGACGGAGAATGTCAATCAACGCACGTCCCTGTTGATATTCACGACACCTTCCTTAATATTGAGTCATTCTGTCATGGAAAGAGATGGTGTTCCTAATGTTTCGCACACTCGGTGTATAAAAGCTATTGCTTTTACGAAAAAGAGCTGTTCGGCGAACCATTTGAGACAGTCTCTTGTACACTCAAAACTTCATAAATCGTTAAAGTTGGACCAGCGCGTTGGTACACGTTGAGATCACACGGTGCAAGCAGCAGACAGCCAAACACTCACTCTCGAGATCCGCAGGCCCTTGTCGTAAATTGAAAAGTGCACGTTATCTGTCAAAACTGTTATTTGTTGCTGTCATACAAATGCAATGCAGAGTGATAAAAGGACGACCCCACGATGACGTACGCGCTCGTCCAGATGCTCAATAAACAGATCCAGAGTTTTTTTACAGCTGTCTGCGGCGGTGTCTGGGCTGTGGCCAGTCTGATACGGAGACCATGAGATAATCCAGAGG
The DNA here is from genome assembly GCF_020615455.1 of Coregonus clupeaformis. Taxonomy (NCBI): domain Eukaryota; kingdom Metazoa; phylum Chordata; class Actinopteri; order Salmoniformes; family Salmonidae; genus Coregonus; species Coregonus clupeaformis. The sequence goes on from NC_059206.1 coordinate 9,062,553, forward strand.
ACAACACAATAGCTTGTTCCTGTTTCCTCTGTTCTTATATTGCTGGAGTGAAGCCTCAGCAGACTGTTCTCATGGCTTATTGCCTAACAGCCTTCCTCAGATGCAGTTGAAGGCCACAACCTGTGCTAAACCTGATTTATTAAATCACGCCTGCTCTAATGAAATCTCGCAATGCAGCTGTTGGCCCCAGATACCTTTTTTGGAACATACACTACCGGTCAAAAGTTTTAGAACACCTACTCATTCAAGGGTTTTTCTTTATTTTTACTGTTTTCTACATTGTAGAAAAATAGTGAAGACATCAAATCTATGAAATAACACATGGAATCATGTAGTAACCAAAAAAAGTGTTAAATAAATCAAAATATATTTTATATTTGAGATTCTTCAAATAGCCACCTTTTGCCTTGAGGACATTTTTGCACACTCTTGGCATTCTCTTCACCTGGAATGCTTTTCCAACAGTCTTGAAGGAGTTCCCACATATGCTGAGCACTTTTGGCTGCTTTTCCTTCACTCTGCGGTCCGACTCAATCCAAACCATCTCAATTTAGTTGAGGCCAGGTCATCTGATGCTGCACTCCATCACTCTCCTTCTTGGTAAAATAGCCCTTACACAGCCTGGAGGTGTGTTGGGTCATTGTCCTGTTGAAAAAGAAATGATAGTCCCACTAAGCCCAAACCAGATGTGATGGTATATCGCTGCAGAATGCTGTGGTACCCATGCTGGTTAAGTGTGCCTTGAATTCTAAATAAATCACAGACAGTGTCACCAGCAAAGCACCCCCACATCATCACACCACCTCCTCCATGCTTTACGGTGGGAAATACACATGCGGAGATCATCCGTTCACCCACACTGCATCTCACAAAGCCACGGCGGTTGGAACCAAAGATCTCCAATTTGGACTCCAGACCAAAGGACACATTTCCACCAGTCTAATGGCCATTGCTCGTGTTTACATTTCAGTCATTTAGCAGACGCTCTTATCCAGAGCGACTTACAGTTAGTGAGTGCATACATTTTCATACTGGCCCCCCGTGGAAAACGAACCCACAACCCTGGCGTTGCAAGCGCCATGCTCTACCAACTGAGCTACAGGTGTTTCTTGGCCCAAGCAAGTCTCTTCTTATTATTGGTGTCCTTTAGTAGTGGTTTCTTTGCAGTAATTCGACCATGAAGGCCTGATTCACACAATCTCCTCTGAACAGTTGTTGTTTGTATTTGTATTTATTATGGATCCCCATTAGCTGCTGCCAATGCAGCAGCTAGTCTTCCTGGGGTCCAGAAAAATGAAGGCAGTTATATATATATATTTTTAAACATTACAATACATTCATAACAGATTTCACAGAACACTAACTGTGTGCCCTCAGGCCCCTACTCCACTACCACATATCTACAACACAAAATCCATGTGTACGTGTGTGTATAGAGCGTATGTTATCATGTGTGTGTATGCATGTGTCTGTGCCTATGTTTGTGTTGCTTCACAGTCCCCGCTGTTCCATAAGGTGTATTTTTATCTGTTTTTGAAATCTGATTCTACTGCTTGCATGAGTTACTTGATGTGGAATAGAGTTCCATGTAGTCATGGCTCTATGTAGTACTGTGCGCCTCCCATAGTCTGTTCTGGACTTGGGGACTGTGAAGAGATGGCATGTCTTGTGGGGTATGCATGGGTGTCTGAGCTGTGTGCTAGTCGTTTAAACAGACACATCGGTGCTTTCAACATGTCAACACACAAGCAGTGACGAAGTCAATCTCTCCTCCACTTTGAGCCAGGAGAGATTGACATGCATATTATTAATGTTTGTTCTCTGTGTATATCCAATTGCCAGCCGTGCTGCCCTGTTTTGTGCCAATTGCAATTTTCCTAAGTCCCTCTTTGTGGGACTTGACCACACGACTGAGCAGTAGTCAAGGTGCGATAAAACTATAGCCTGTAGGACCTGCCTTGTTGATAGTGCTGTTAAGAAGGTAGAGCAGCGCTTTATTATGGACAGACTTCTCCCCATCTTAGCTACTATTGTATCAATATGTTTTGACCATGACAGTTTACAATCCAGGGTTACTCCAAGCAGTTTAGTCACATCAACTTGCTCAATCTCCACATTATTTATTACAATATTTAATTGAGGTTTGGAGTTTAGTGAATGTTTTGTTCCAAATACAATGCTTTTAGTTTTATAAATATTTAGGACTAACTTATTCCTTGCAACCCACTCTAAAACTAACTGCAACTCTTTTAAGTGTTGCAGTCATTTCAGTCGCTGTAGTAGCTGACATGTATTGTGTTGAGTCATCCACATACATAGACACTCTGGCTTTACTCAAAGCCAGTGGCATGTCATTAGTAAAGATTGAAATAAGTAATGGGCCTAGACAGCTGCCCTGGGGAATTCCTGATTCTACCTGGATTATGTTGGAGTGGCTTCCATTAAAGAACACCCTCTGTGTTCTGTTAAACAGACCAAAGAGCTGTCAAAGGACACCAGAAACAAAATTGTAGACCTGCACCAGGCTGGGAAGACTGAATCTGCAATAGGTAAGCAGCTTGGTTTGAAGAAATCAACTGTGGGAGCAATTATTAGGAAATGGAAGACATACAAGACCACTGATAATCTCCCTCGATCTGGGGCTCCACGCAAGATCTCACCCCGTGGGGTCAAAATGATCACAAGAACGGTGAGCAAAAATCCCAGAACCACACGGGGGGACCTAGTGAATGACCTGCAGAGAGCTGGGACCAAAGTAACAAAGCCTACCATCAGTAACACACTACGCCGCCAGGGACTCCAAATCCTGCAGTGCCAGACGTGTCCCCCTGCTTAAGCCAGTACATGTCCAGGCCCGTCTGAAGTTTGCTAGAGTGCATTTGGATGATCCAGAAGAGGATTGGGAGAATGTCATATGGTCAGATGAAACCAAAATATAACTTTTTGGTAAAAACTCAACTCGGTCGTGTTTGGAGGACAAAGAATGCTGAGTTGCATCCAAAGAACACCATACCTACTGTGAATCATGGGGGTGTAAACGTCATGCTTTGGGGGCTGTTTTTTCTGCAAAGGGATCAGGACGACTGATCCGTGTAAAGGAAAGAATGAATGGGGCCATGTATCGTGAGATTTTTAGTGAAAACCTCCTTCCATCAGCAAGGGCATTGAAGATGAAACGTGGCTGGGTCTTTCAGCATGACAATGATCCCAAACACACCGCCCGGGCAACGAAGGAGTGGCTTCAGAAGAAGCATTTCAAGGTCCTGGAGTGGCCTAGCCAGTCTCCAGATCTCAACCCCATAGAAAATCTTTGGAGGGAGTTGAAAGTCCGTGTTGCCCAGCGACAGCCCCAAAACATCACTGCTCTAGAGGAGATCTGCATGGAGGAATGGGCCAAAATACCAGCAACAGTGTGTGAAAACCTTGTGAAGACTTACAGAAAACGTTTGACCTGTGTCATTGCCAACAAAGGGTATATAACAAAGTATTGAGAAACTTTTGTTATTGACCAAATACTTATTTTCCACCATAATTTGCAAATAAATTCATAAAAAATCCTACAATGTGATTTTCAGAAAGAAAAAAATCTCATTTTGTCTGTCATAGTTGACGTGTACCTATGATGAAAATTACAGGCCTCTCTCATCTTTTTAAGTGGGAGAACTTGCACAATTGGTGGCTGACTAAATACTTTTTTTCCCCCACTGTAACTCTGTATTCACAGTATAGCAGGGGGTGTAAAGCCATAACACATACGTTTTTCCAGCAGCAGACTATGATCGATAATGTCAAAAGCCGCACTGAAGTCTAACAAAACAGCCCCCACAATATTTTTATCATCAATTTCTCTCAGCCAATCTGTGTCTGTTACTTGAACTCTGTGAAGCATTAATTTGGGCTGCAATTTCTGAGGCTGGTAACACTAATGAACTTATCCTCTGCAGGTCTTCCATTCCTGTGGCGGTCCTTATGAGAGCCAGTTTCATCATAGCGCTTGATGGTTTTTGCAACTGCACTTGAAGAAACTTCCAAAGTTCTTGAAATGTTACATATTGACTGACCTTCATGTCTTAAAGTAATGATGGACTGTCATTTCTCTTTGCTTATTTGAGCTGTTCTTGCCATAATATGGACTTGGTCTTTTATCAAATAGGACTATCTTCTGTATACCCCCCCTACCTTGTCACAACACAACTGATTGGTTGAAACACATTAAGAAGGAAAGAAATTCCACAAATTAACTTTTCAGAAGGCACACCTATTAATTGAGATGCATTCCAGGTGACTACCTCATGAAGCTGGTTGAGAGAATGCCAAGAGTGTGCAAAGCTGTCATCAAGGCAAAGGGTGGCTATTTGATTTGTTTAACACTTTTTTTGGTTACTACATGATTCCATATGTGTTATTTCATAGTTTTGATGTCTTCACTATTATTCTACAATGTAGAAAATTGTAAAAAAAAATAAAAAAAAACCTTTGAATGAGTAGGTGTTCTAGAACTTTTGACCGGTAGTGCATGTTAGTGAATGAATTGATCAAACGTGCCGGTTTCAGTTAATTGTTATATTACGTTTATTAAGTTCTTCTTTTTTTTTATCCGTCCAACATAAGTTGAGGTGCCTCCATTCTGGAATGTCTTTCTGTCACTGACTGGATGCACTGACTGGAAACTCACTGGACTTGGCTTGTTTTTATCGAGTGTGATCTAAGAGCAGAGGAAAAACGCCAAGGGGGATGGATACTTTTGCAAGGCACTGTATCCGCCGTAAACAATGACAGTGGATGAAGCTGAGATGAACCAAGGATAAACCACTGATCATTAAGCACAAAAAACAAAAACACTTGCATGCCTTCAAACACAAGCACACACATTCTCACAATATACACAACCTCGTGTTCTAACCAGTCCCCTAGACGAAAGTTAGCTCATCCAGTTGGGAGTCTAACGGAGCAGGGATGCCTCTGCCTGTTCCCCACTTTCAAGTGCTAAATATCTCTATTAAATACTGATGTTGTTTAAAGTCCTCTCTTAGAATTCTTCCACGAGTAGGTCATAGGTAAATGGTCATGCAGTGTCTCCCAGTGTGATTTTAATCTTCCTAACAGTGATGGATGGCTTTAAAGGGGGGAAATTGGGAAAACATGCCTCCCACTCCACAGGGCTAGCTCTTTAGGCACGTCATTATCATCTGGAACAAGTTACTGGCCCGGAGAGAAAGAGATATACAGTGGGGGGGGGAAAGTATTTAGTCAGCCACCAATTGTGCAAGTTCTCCCACTTAAAAAGATGAGAGAGGCCTGTAATTTTCATCATAGGTACACGTCAACTATGACAGACAAATTGCGATTTTTGTTTTTGACCAAATACTTATTTTCCACCATAATTTGCAAATAAATTCATAAAAAATCCTACAATGTGATTTTCTGGATTTTTTTTTCTCTCATTTTGTCTGTCATAGCTGACGTGTACCTATGATGAAAATTACAGGCCTCTCTCATCTTTTTAAGTGGGAGAACTTGCACAATTGGTGGCTGACTAAATACTTTTTTTCCCCACTGTATGTCGATATAGGACTCGTTTTACTGTGGATATAGATACTTTTGTACCTGTTTCCTCCAGCATCTTCACAAGGTCCTTTGCTGTTGTTCAGGGATTGATTTGCACTTTATATATTAGCGGCAATGATCGTACAAATGATTGCCGTTGTCTTAAAGAGACGATCCTCTCAGGATGTTAGTGTGAGTTAAATCTGGATGATGATGTCATCTTTTTCCCTTGACTTCTGTTTTTGATCCAGAAGTACGCGTGTAACGTTTTACTTTACCTTATTCCTTTTAAAGGTGATATGACGTTTTCTTTTGTTACTTATTGAGGTTTTATTAGTTATCAGAATCCTTGCTACAGTATCACCATGATCAGCAGTGTATCAACATGAGGCGGGGCGGTGCCCACCTGTGACGGGGCGGTGCCCACCTGTGACGGGGCGGTGCACACCTGTGACGGGGCGGTGCCCGCCTGTGACGGGGCGGTGCCCGCCTGTGACGGGGCGGTGCCCACCTGTGTAGGGGCCTCCCTTTGGAACTCAATTTTTCTCTCTCGTCCTCACTCTCTCCAATTACCTGGCCTACAACTCAACCTTTTCAACGACACTGCAAGATGTGATTTACACAGAAACATGTCCTTTCACACTAGTGAAACAATGGTCCGCACTCCACCTCTAGCCGGAGACATCATTCGGCTTAATTTGAAGAACAATAAATTACCGCACCAAATGTATGGAACCTTATTTCATTTGCCAGAATAATGAACCGTAATCATTACCAGCACACAACTGTTAAGACTTGACTATGAGCAATATGTCAGCCATCCGGTTGTATAATATATCGCTCTGTTTATGATATTTTATGTTTTAAGGACTTTCCCTGGCAGCCATGTGGATCTTTTAAAAAAAGAAAACATCACTTGACCAGAAACCTTTTGGAAAATGGAGCCAGTGAGAACTAACTGTTCCTGGACCTGAACTGTGTGACCTGAATGCCTTTTTTTTTTTAGAGGGGCACAAGTAAGCACTCACTGTTCCTGGATCTGTTTCTCAGGCCCTGTTCATAAAGTTAACATTTTTGGGTTAATTTTTGGGTTAATTGTTGTCATCAAAGATGTTGGGACCTCAGGCAATTTTTCAAATCTTCACCCCCCAACAGTTCCTCTCTCATTTCTCCTGGCTTTTTTAAAACTGCAATGGGAGGAGGCCTGGTGAAAGGTCACTCAATGGACCTTTCCAGATACTATAGAGTCAATTATTTTTCATTGCACGCCTCCCCCACGACTTTAAAAAAAAAAAAAAACTGTTCTATCAAGTACTACTGGCTAACTTCAAGATTTGTTTTCCAATTTTTTAAGTTCAGAGCCGTTGAAGCTAAGCAGACCATTGTTGAAATGCAGGGCTGCTTGTTGGTTTTTGTTAAGGGGAATATGGGGTAAGGACAGGAAAGGGGCTGGTTTTCATTTGTAATTTGGTGAATATTATTCACTTTTTCCATTACGTCCAAATGATAATACATCGTGTAGATGTTCATCTGGCTTAACTGGTTCAGCTATAGGTGGGCAAGAAGAAAATAGTCATTTGAATCAAAACAATGTATCTCAACGTTCTATTTGACACTAGCAATTCATTATGACATAGAAAATGAATGTGGGAAAAAAAAGAAGGCCTGAAGTGAACCTTTCCTTAGCTCTGTCTCATACATTGAAACCTTGCAGAGGGATGTTTTACAGTCTGGCCACGTATACAATCTGAGCGGCTTTCTGGTGACATTTGTCTATTTTTTCATTTTGGTCATTCCCTTATCAGATTCCCTTAGCAGACCCTTATCCAGAACGGCTTAGTCTGTGCATTCAACATCACTTCTGTTTTTACATTTTATTTAACCTGAACTAACCTAACTTAGCAGGTGTAAAATAAATGCCTGAGCGGCGTTTCTTTCTTTCTGGTCCTGACGAGAGAAAAAAAATTAACTGCCGGGGGAGGTTCTCTTCTGCGCTGTTCAACCCATCCAGTAAATGTGGAGGAGGAGTTAAGATGGAGTGTTACTTTCTTAACATCTTTCCATTTCCCCTGAAAAGCGGATGCATCCAGTTGTTTCTGACCCTGCTGAGTGGGGTTGAGAACCAATTATCATGTCCACACCTTCCTCACCACCATGCTGGGGGTTGTGGTCTGGTCATGGATCTTTCTCAATTTTAGGACTTTGACGGTGTCAACACCTCCATGTTTCATTATGGCTTGTGTTGACCAGCCCCCTGTGTTGAGCACGTCCGGGTTAAGCCACACAGGAACGGCTGGGGCTTGTGTTGACCAGCCCCCTGTGTTGAGCACCTCAGGGTTAAGCCACACAGGAACGGCTGGGGCTTGTGTTGACCAGCCCCCTGTGTTGAGCACCTCAGGGTTAAGCCACACAGGAACGGCTGGGGCTTGTGTTGACCAGCCCCCTGTGTTGAGCACCTCAGGGTGCAAAAAAATACATTTCCAAATGCACAGTTGTACATGTGGTGTACAAATCATTGTATACAATGATTATTGTCCCCTGTAGCTCAGTTGGTAGAGCATGGTGCTTGCAACGCCAGGGTTGTGGGTTCGTTTCCCACGGGAGGGGAAACGAACCCCTCTGCGTATTCCTCCAGGGCTTAGCTGTCCTGGATCTGCACAGCTCTGCGAGGGCCTGGGATCGGGAGAGACACTTAAGTGTTTTAGTACTATATCTCTTGACACAATTATGAAAATAATCATGGCCTCTAAACCTTCAAGCTGCATACTGGATCCTATTCCTACTAAACTGCTGAAGGAGCTGCTTCCTGTGCTTGGCCCTCCTATGTTGAACATAATAAACAGCTCTCTATCCACCGGATGTGTACCAAACTCACTAAAAGTGGCAGTGATAAAGCCTCTCTTGAAAAAGCCAAACCTTGACCCGGAAAATATAAAAAACTATCGGCCTATATCGAATCTTCCATTCTCTCTCAAAAATTTTAGAAAAAGCTGTTGCGCAGCAACCTCACTGCCTTTCTGAAGACAAACAATGTATACGAAATGCTTCAGTCTGGTTTTAGACCCCATCATAGCACTGAGACTGCACTTGTGAAGGTGGTAAATGACCTTTTAATGGCGTCAGACCGAGGCTCTGCATCTGTCCTCGTGCTACTAGACCTTAGTGCTGCCTTTGACACCATCGATCACCACATTCTTTTGGAGAGACTGGAAACCCAAATTGGTCTACACGGACAAGTTCTGGCCTGGTTTAGATCTTACCTGTCGGAAAGATATCAGTTTGTCTCTGTGAATGGTCTGTCCTCCGACAAATCAACTGTACATTTCGGTGTTCCTCAAGGTTCCGTTTTAGGACCACTATTGTTTTCACTATATATTTTACCTCTTGGGGATGTTATTCGAAAACATAATGTTAACTTTCACTGCTATGCGGATGACACACAGCTGTACATTTCAATGAAACATGGTGAAGCCCCCAAAATTGCCCTCGCTAGAAGCCTGTGTTTCAGACATAAGGAAGTGGATGGCTGAAAACTTTTTACTTTTAAACTCGGACAAAACAGAGATGCTTGTTCTAGGTCCCAAGAAACAAAGAGATCTTCTGTTAAATCTGACAATTCATCTTGATGGTTGTAAAGTCGTCTCAAATAAAACTGTGAAGGACCTCGGCGTTACTCTTGACCCTGATCTCTCTTTTGACGAACATATCAAGACTGTTTCAAGGACAGCTTTTTTCCATCTACGTAACATTGCAAAAATCAGAAATTTTCTGTCCAAAAATGATGCAGAAAAATTAATCCATGCATTTGTTACTTCTAGGTTAGACTACTGCAATGCTCTATTTTTCCGGCTACCGGATAAAGCACTAAATAAACTTCAGTTAGTGCTAAATACGGCTGCTAGAATCCTGACTAGAACCAAGAAATTTGATCATATTACTCCAGTGCTAGCTTCCCTACACTGGCTTCCTGTTAAGGCAAGGGCTGATTTCAAGGTTTTACTGTTAACCTATAAAGCATTACATGGGCTTGCTCCTACCTATCTTTCCGAGTTGGTCCTGCCGTACATACCAATACGTACGCTACGGTCACAAGACGCAGGCCTCCTAATTGTCCCTAGAATTTCTAAGCAAACAGCGGGAGGCAGGGCTTTCTCCTATAGATCTCCATTTTTATGGAACAGTCTGCCTACCCATGTGAGAGACGCAGACTCGGTCTCAACCTTTAAGTCTTTACTGAAGACTTATCTCTTCAGTAGGTCATATGATTGAGTGTAGTCTGGCCCAGGAGTGTGAAGGTGAACGGAAAGGCTCTGGAGCAACGAACAGCCCTTGCTGTCTCTGCCAGGCCGGTTCCCCTCTCCACTGGGGTTCTCTGCCTCTAACCCTGTTGCAGGGGCTGAGTCACTGGCTTGCTGGTGCTCTTTCATGCCGTCCCTGGGAGGGGTGCGTCACTTGAGTGGGTTGAGTTACTGACGTGATCTTCCTGTCTGGGTTGGCGCCCCCCCTTGGTTTGTGCTGTGGTGGAGACCTCTGTGGGCTATACTCTCGGCCTTGTCTCAGGATTGTAAGTTGGTGGTTGAGGATATCCCTCTAGTGGTGCGGGGGGCTGTGCTTTGGCAGAGTGGGTGGGGTTATATCCTTCCTGTTTGGCCCTGTCCGGGGTTTCTTCGGATGGGGCCACAGTGTCTCCGGACCGCTCCTGTCTCAGCCTCCAGTATTTATGCTGCAGTAGTTTATGTGTCGGGGGGCTGGGGTTAGTTGGTTATACCTGGAGTACTTCTCCTGTCTTATCCAGTGTCCTGTGTGAATTTAAGTATGCTCTCTCTAATTCTCTCGTTCTCTCTTTCTCTCTGAGAACCTGAGCCCCTAGGACCATACGTCAGGACTACCGGGCATGATGACACCTTGCTGTCCCCAGTCCGCCTGGCCTTGCTGCTATTCCAGTTTCAACTGTTCTGCCTGCGGTTACGAAACCCCTACCTGTCCCAGACCTGCTGTTTTCAACTCTTAATGATCGGCTATGAAAAGCCAACTGAGAGACCTGAGCCCTAGGACCATACGTCGGACTACCGGCCGTGGTGACTCCTTGCTGTCCCCAGTCCGCCTGGCCTTGCTGCTATTCCAGTTTCAACTGTTCTGCCTGCGGTTATGGAACCCCTACCTGTCCCAGACCTGCTGTTTTCAACTCTTAATGATCGGCTATGAAAAAGCCAACTGAGATTTATTCCTGATTATTATTTGACCATGCTTGTCACTTATGAACATTTTTGAACATCTTGGCATGGTTCTGTTATAATCTCCACCCGGCACAGCCAGAAGAGGACTGGCCACCCCTCATAGCCTGGTTCCTCTCTAGGTTTCTTCCTAGGTTTTCGCCTTTCTAGGGAGTTTTTCCTAGCCACCGTGCTTCTACACCTGCATTACTAGCTGTTTGGGGTTTTAGGCTGGGTTTCTGTACAGCACTTCGAGATATTAGCTGATGTAAGAAGGGCTATATAAAATAAAATTGATTGATTGATTGAGGCCAGTATGAAAATGTTTGCACTCACTGACTGTAAGTCGCTCTGGATAAGAGCGTCTGCTAAATGACGTAAATGTAAAATGATTATCATAAATCATCGTATGCTCATTTTCCAGTAACCCATGTTCCCAAGTGTTATAAAATCTTGCCTTTGTTTTCTTAATCAGCTTCTTGGCTCACTGTATAGTAGATTACATCACTGTATAGTAGATTACATCACTGTATAGTAGATTACATCACTGTATAGTAGATTACATCACTGTATAGTAGATTACATCACTGTAATAGTAGATTACATCATTTTGTGGTTAAAGAGCAACTGAAGGCAATAAACAACGTATCTGGTAGGAAATGGCCTGTTGCATCCATATTAGTAAAAAAAAAAGATAAAAAAATCCAGTGTCAAAATTGACTACAAAGTGTAAATAGGATAATTTTGGTCTTAGTCAGTCTTGTCCAAAATGGAGATTTGCGAGATACAGTAATTAGTAAAAAATGGTACGTCACGGAATGAAGGGTACCGTAACAGTTTTCCTTGGGTTGGGCTTATTTCAATCATGCCCACAGCTGACAGCACCAAGTAATCATCAATTCGGAGCGCATCTGCACTCGACCCGATCGTAATGTCCATGATCAATTTGGTTCGATATTTGATATCCCTATGGGGCAGGTTAGGGACCATCATTAAATTAGTCAATGTACACGGGACAATTTTTGCAGATGTCAAAAAGCTCCAAATTTCAATAACGTAGCCCTTTACACTTGTGCCCGTATACAGGTTGAAAATGGCAGATTTGGGCAACTGATAACCGCCAAAATTGGAACGCAGTGGCTGTACAGTAACATGCTATACATGACGTCAGAGCTCAGGCTCTGCACTTCACAACGCTGTAGGTTGCCCCCATCCATGCTGCTAATTGGGTGACTTGCAAATTTTTTGCTGTCTGAGTGAGGGAAATGCTGTCAATTTCAAATGTACATAATTTAGCTGACTTACAAGAGCAATTAGGGTTACGTGCCTTGTTCAAGGGCACATCGACAGATTTCACCTAGTCGGTGGCTTGGGGATTCGATCCAGCAACCTTTCGGTTACTGGCCTAACGCTCTTAACCACTAGGCTACCTGCCGTAAATTAAGAGGACTCTATGTAATTTTAAAGATGAGATGTTGACTATAATAAATACCGTTTTGATGGAGACACCAGTTAGTCCTCTCACTCAAACCCTTGTTATTTTTTTGTCTTATGTTACACCTACCCCACATTTTCCAGGACTGTTCTTATCATGTTACTGAATGTATCCAGAGTATTTTCAGATTTCTTTATCAACAAATGCGGCAAAAAGTACAGTAAATGTAAAATGCACATAAAATCAAAATTGTAATGTTTGGATTCAGTGTTGTATCAGGTGAACTGTTGTCGTTAACTTTGGTCTAATAATTTTCCCATAATCTCCAAACTGTTCCCTACTCTGCTTATGCATATACTTTTCATATTTCTTCTGTAAGAAACATTTCAATGCATCACAATCCAATTCCCACGAGTGTAAAGGGTTAAAAACCTCAAACCAACAATAAATTGTAGAAATGCATATACAAATATTGAAAGCATTTTAATGAGACAACTCGAAGATGTGCAACATGAAAATATTGTCCCATTTACATTGTGTCATTTATTGACTGTCCCTAACTATCACCAGACATAGGCTATCCAAAGTCAAACCAACTTTGCCACGGTCGCACACCAGCCGGCTGAAGCTAATTTACAAATGCTTCCCACGTGCGAACACACACACACACACACACACACACACACATTAAACCATACTCCCCAAGACAATGCTAGTTTGGCTTCAGTAATGGCCGCTGCATTTGTTAATGAACAAGTAAAAAAACGAGGCCAAATCAGTATGTTCAGACCCCCTTTAAGCTGCTCTGTCGTTCTCACCATGAAGTGGTTGTTTTTCCACGTTAGGTGGGTTTGTTTTTCGCCTGTTCTCCATTTTACGCATGGATTTTGGCACGCCACATTCTGAACAGCTACCCCCACCCCCCAAGAGGGACGGCTAAGGTTTCAGGGCACGATTCGGAAGCTGTAGCTCGAAGCAACCCTTCGACCCCAGAGCAAGTCCCTGCTCAATACATCTCAATCTGCTCTCCCCTCCTTCTCTTCTCTTCTCATCTCATCGCATTCGTCTGAGCTGACGAGGTCGCCGACAGAGCTGACAAAGTCGCCGACAGACACTTTGCACAATTGACACTAATCGTAATGTCTTCTACTCCGCTTCGAGGGTCCCTGTTTAAACCAATTAGGGGGGCTATGGCAACATGTGGGATATATTGTTGGGGCAAATTAACCGCAGCTGCTGAAGTGATTTAGTTATGTGGATGTATATGGGTGACGTCTCGTTTCTATACAAAAAGTCTTCCAGAAAGTTGTGGAAAGATGATGCCAACCACCTTGCAAATGAGGAACAACAAACATGAGACTCACCAGCTTCGCTGCCCACATGTATACACATGCCTTCTGGGTAGCTGGTTATGATACAAAGAGTCGAATGGTAGGAAAAGTCTGACATCCAGTCAATAAAAAGGTCAGCAGATGTTTTTCCAGGTTGCGTTTCATGCGTGCCTTGTTTTTCCTCTGCACAGAATAAAGACAGGAAATGGGGAACAGTCCTTGCCGCTTCTCTGCTAGTTTGGACTGTTTGACACATTGCAGGGCATAGTGTGTGTTTGGACTGTTTGACACATTGCAGGGCATGGTGTGTGTTTTGACTGTTTGACACATTGCAGGGCATGGTGTGTGTTTTGACTGTTTGACACATTGCAGGGCATGGTGTGTGTTTTGACTGTTTGACACATTGCCAGGGCATGGTGTGTGTTTGGACTGTTTGACACATTGCAGGGCATGGTTTGTGTTTTGACTGTTTGACACATTGCAGGGCATGGTGTGTGTTTTGACTGTTTGACACATTGCAGGGCATGGTGTGTGTTTGGACTGTTTGACACATTGCAGGGCATGGTGTGTGTTTTGACTGTTTGACACATTGCAGGGCATGGTGTGTGTTTGGACTGTTTGACACATTGCAGGGCATGGTGTGTGTTTGGACTGTTTGACACATTGCAGGGCATGGTGTGTGTTTGGACTGTTTGACACATTGCAGGGCATGGTGTGTGTTTTGACTGTTTGACACATTGCAGGGCATGGTGTGTGTTTTGACTGTTTGACACATTGCAGGGCATGGTGTGTGTTTTGACTGTTTGACACATTGCAGGGCATGGTGTGTGTTTTGACTCTTTGACACATTGCCAGGGCATGGTGTGTGTTTGGACTGTTTGACACATTGCAGGGCATGGTGTGTGTTTTGACTGTTTGACACATTGCCAGGGCATGGTGTGTGCTTTGACTGTTTGACACATTGCAGGGCATGGTGTGTGTTTTGACTGTTTGACACATTGCAGGGCATGGTGTGTGTTTGGACTGTTTGACACATTGCAGGGCATGGTGTGTGTTTTGACTGTTTGACATATTGCAGGGCATGGTGTGTGTTTTGACTGTTTGACATATTGCAGGGCATGGTGTGTGTTTTGACTGTTTGACACATTGCAGGGCATGGTGTGTGTTTTGACTGTTTGACACATTGCCAGGGCATGGTGACATGGATGTCAAATCCTGTTGTGAGTAAAAGACCAGGTGTACCACACATTGGCGAAATAATACACCCTTTTTATAATGTTACACCAACTATCAGGGCAACAAGTTATTAATGCCACCTGCTGGGTGGGTTTCAATAGTTTTCCTTTCTGTGACACCGTTTTGTTTTCATTCGTCTCCCGAGTGGCGCCGTGGTCTAAGGCACTGTATTGCAGTGCTAGCTGTGCCACTAGAGATCCTGGTTCGAATCCAGTCGTAGCCGGCCGCGACCGGGAGACCAATGGGGCGGCGCACAATTGGCCCAGCGTCGTCCAGGGTAGGGGAGGGAATGGCCGGCAGGGGATGTAGCTCAGTTGGTAGAGCATGGCGTTTGCAACGCCAGGGTTGTGGGTTCGATTCCCACGGTATGAAAAAAAAAAAATAATGTATGCACTCACTAACTGTAAGTCGCTCTGGATAAGAGCGTCTGCTAAATGACTAAAATGTAAATGTAAACATATGAAGAACATAACACATACAGTGGGGAAAACAAGTATTTAGTCAGCCACCAATGGTCCAAGTTCTCCCACTTAAAAAGATGAGAGAGGCCTGTAATTTTCATCATAGGTACACGTCAACTATGACAGACAAAATTAGGGGGAAAAATCCAGAAAATCACATTGTAGGATTTTTTAATGAATTTATTTGCAAATTATGGTGGAAAATAAGTATTTGGTCAATAACAAAAGTTTCTCAATACTTTGTTATATACCCTTTGTTGGCAATGACACAGGTCAAACGTTTTCTGTAAGTCTTCACAAGGTTTTCACACACTGTTGCTGGTATTTTGGCCCATTCCTCCATGCAGATCTCCTCTAGAGCAGTGATGTTTTGGGGCTGTCGCTGGGCAACACGGACTTTCAAAGATTTTCTATGGGGTTGAGATCTGGAGACTGGCTAGGCCACTCCAGGACCTTGAAATGCTTCTTACGAAGCCACTCCTTCGTTGCCCGGGCGGTGTGTTTGGGATCATTGTCATGCTGAAAGACCCAGCCATCGTTTCATCTTCAATGCCCTTGCTGATGGAAGGAGGTTTTCACTCAAAATCTCACGATACATGGCCCCATTCATTCTTTCCTTTACACGGATCAGTCGTCCTGGTCCCTTTGCAGAAAAACAGCCCCAAAGCATGATGTTTCCACCCCCATGCTTCACAGTAGGTATGGTGTTCTTTGGATGCAACTCAGCATTCTTTGTCCTCCAAACACGACGAGTTGAGTTTTTACCAAAAAGTTCTATTTTGGTTTCATCTGACCATATGACATTCTCCCAATCCTCTTCTGGATCATCCAAATGCACTCTAGCAAACTTCAGACGGGCCTGGACATGTACTGGCTTAAGCAGGGGGACACGTCTGGCACTGCAGGATTTGAGTCCCTGGCGGCGTAGTGTGTTACTGATGGTAGGCTTTGTTACTTTGGTCCCAGCTCTCTGCAGGTCATTCACTAGGTCCCCCCGTGTGGTTCTGGGATTTTTGCTCACCGTTCTTGTGATCATTTTGACCCCACGGGGTGAGATCTTGCGTGGAGCCCCAGATCGAGGGAGATTATCAGTGGTCTTGTATGTCTTCCATTTCCTAATAATTGCTCCCACAGTTGATTTCTTCAAACCAAGCTGCTTACCTATTGCAGATTCAGTCTTCCCAGCCTGGTGCAGGTCTACAATTTTGTTTCTGGTGTCCTTTGACAGCTCTTTGACAGCTCTTTGGTCTTGGCCATAGTGGAGTTTGGAGTGTAACTGTTTGAGGTTGTGGACAGGTGTCTTTTATACTGATAACAAGTTCAAACAGGTGCCATTAATACAGGTAACGAGTGGAGGACAGAGGAGCCTCTTAAAGAAGAAGTTACAGGTCTGTGAGAGCCAGAAATCTTGCTTGTTTGTAGGTGACCAAATACTTATTTTCCACCATAATTTGCAAATAAATTCATTAAAAATCCTGCAATGTGATTTTCTGGATTTATTTTTTCTCAATTTGTCTGTCATAGTTGACGTGTACCTATGATGAAAATTACAGGCCTCTCTCATCTTTTTAAGTGGGAGAACTTGCACAATTGGTGGCTGACTAAATACTTTCCCCCCCCCCCACTGTATATACTATTTCTTCAGAAAGTAGACACACAGAGGGTGTACGCATACAGACACTTGATATACAGTGTCAGGCTGAGAGCTGGTGACAGGATGTGGAATGCATACAACAAGGCAACCTAGTAGTGTTCTGTTGTGGTTTAATATTTAGAACTACTGTGTGAGAGAATAGAGGGGGAGTACTTTGCAGCGTTTCGTGAGTGAAAAAATCCTCCTGCCTATAAAACAATAGATGGCTGTACAGGAGCCTTATGAGACAACACACCTGCCCAACAACAAAGTCTAAGACAGCCTGAACTCCAACACAACAGTAAAACTCAGCACCGTGCTGTGAATCTCTAGCATTCCTTTCTTAGCGCGTTGGACACGACCAGACAGACATCTGTTATGCTGTAGATTCACACACACACACACAGACAGCGTTACTTTCTGCTGTAAGATCTGGGTTCTGGATCACTGTGTCTTTTTTATAAAACGTTTACATCTTAAGATGTGCAAACTGTGTATGTTTCCAAGATGTCTGACAACAGTAGCAGCAGGAAAAACAGACATCTCTGGAACAAATAGCCTTTATGAACTAAAGGTATGTAAAGGTAAACAACAGGACAACATTCAAGACTAGAGAATATTGGAACCCAGAAGCAAATCTTGATTTGATTTGTTAACTTCATTTCTGCTAACAGTCTCACAAGACTAAGGAGTACTGTACACGACAGTATGTGATGTCCATGGACAGCTTAAGATAGCCTGGTTAAAGCACTGTGAGCACAGCTTTCAGTCCGGTTCAACCAGGTTAGGCTTAGGAGGAAAGTTGAGTGGAAAACCCAAGCAGCCGTTCAACAAGATTTATAGTGAAATACTTAAATCTGGTTTGAGCTGGAGTAAGAGGAGTGACACTCCAGTACTCAACACAGCTCCTCAATAGGGTTGGGCGGTATCCAGATTTTCAGACCGTCATACCGTTTCTGTACCATACCGGGGTATACGGTATTACCAAATGTGCACAGAAGGGGGCGCTATTTCATTAACAACATTTTTTATTATTTTTTTATTTTATTTTTTAAAACATTTTGTATCCCTTTGAACATGGTGCAGTTATTAATTGTATAATTTGTATGGTGTATCAGTACACCCAGTCATTACAAAGATACGGGCGTCCTTCCTAACTCAGGTGCTGGAGAGGAAGGAAACCGCTCAGGGATTTCACAATGAGGCCAATGGTGATTTTAAAACGGTTCGAGTTTAATGGCTGTGATAGGAGAAAAATGAGGATGGATCAACAACATTGTAGTTACTCCACAATACTAGCCTAAATGACAGAGTGGAAAGAAGCAAGCCTGTACAGAATACAAATATTCCAAAACATGCATCTTGTTTGCAATAAGGCATTAAAGTAATACTGCAAAAATGTGGCAAAGAAATTCACTTTTTGTCCTGAATACAAAGCGTTATGTTTGGGGCAAATCCAACACAACACATCACTGAGTAACACTCTTCATATTTTCAAGAATGGTGGTGGCTGCATCATGTTATGGGTATGCTTGTACATCAATAAGGACTAGGGAGTTTGTTTTAGGATAAAAGGAATGGAGCTAATCACAGGCAAAATCCTGGAGGAAAACCTGGTTCAGTCTGCTTTCCACCAGACACTGGGAGACAAATTCACCTTTCAGCAGGACAATAACCTAAAACACAAGGCCAAATATACACTGGAGTTCCTTACCAAGACGACATTGAATGTTCCTGAGTGGCCTAATTACAGTTTTGACTTAAATCGGCTTGAAAATCTGTAGCAATGATCAACAACCAACTTGACAGAGCTTAAATAATTGTAAATATTGTACAATCCAGGTGTTTAAAGTTCTTAGACTTACCCAGAAAGACACAGCTGTAATCGCTGCCAACGGTGATTCTAACATGTATTGAAGACTTATCTAACCAAGATACTATATGTCTGTCACATAATGAATATTAAAGAAGTTGTGTACAGGATCCCACTAACTCCTCCCCTTCCTCTGGTCCCGCCCCTCTCCAGGCATCTACCTATTGGACATGATCTACATCGACTCGGCCTATCCGGCGTCGGATAGCATCATCGAGACGGAGCAGAGGACAAATCAGATGAACAACCTGCTGAGGGTGATCTCTGACCTGCAGATGTCCTGTAAATATGGTAAGAGTACAACGTTTCCCTCATTTTTTACAGACATGTCAGCTTCACCACACACAAATAAATTGTTGTGCTCAGCTCAAAAGTATAGATTAACAGACAGTCTTCGGATGCCAGGTTTAAAAAATGCATGGTGAAAAGAAGGAAAGCCCGCTCTCACTGGTATAATAGAGCAGTTTTAATGTATTTTAGCAGCATCACAGGTCAACCAACAGACGCATTTCAGCGACAGAAGGCTACATAGTATATACCAGTTAGTGCAGGGTTTCCTTATTGACAGCTTCACCCCCCTCAGCCACTATATCACTGTATCACCCATAGAGACCCTCAAATCTCAAATACTCTCTTATTGATGAAGGGCTTTTCAAACAACTGAGCCCGACTGAACTTAGCCAAATCAAGCTGTACTGCACTGGCCTGGCTGCATCCACCATAGTTGCTGGAACCACGCTGGAAAGGACATATCAGAGTCGGCACAGTTTGATTTGGGTCGGCATAATAGTGTAAACACTAGAACCGCCAATGGCCCACTGATGTTTGATTTTGTACAAAATCAGCCCCAGGGCCTCCCGAGTGGCGCAGCGGTCTAAGGCACTGCATCGCAATGTTGCGGCATCACTGCAGCCTGGGGTTCGATCCCAGGCTGTGTCACAACCGGCCTTGACCAGGAGTCCCATAGGGCGGCGCACAATTGGCCCTGGCGGGTGCCAATGTTAACATACGCTGTCATCCCCTGCGGGGATCACCCGGCTAATCACTCAGGCCGGGGTTCTAAACATTGTCCTGTAATCATTTAAAGGGGCTCTCCATCTCTCTGATGTCTAGAACAGCAAGTGAGACAGAGACTGTCATTCTAGATTGTCTACAGTACAGTAGACAGAGACTGTTATTCTAGATTGTGTTCCCGAGTGGCGCAGTGGTCTAAGGCACTGCATCTCAGTGCTTGAGGCGTCACTACAGACCCCCTGGTTCGATTCCAGGCTGTATCACAACCGGCCTTGACCAGGAGTCCCATATGGGACTATTTCCAACATAACACCGCCAAGACAATGTGCTGTAGGACGTTGGTACCCAGCCAGGCGCTAATGCGTCTCTCTCTCTCCTCACTGAATGAATGACAAATGAGTCAATGGGCGATAATTGTGCACGTTCATTCACAGTCTAATTTAAATTAGGCCTAACTGAATGATAAGGATGGTGAAGAGGTGGATTTAATTTAGAAAGACAATAGTGTAATGACGAGTTTGTGTTATGCCTGTTTATCAGCAGCAAATAATTTGACAGCGCACCTTTTGTAAACAGAAGCTGTTATGGAACTGTTTTATTTACTATCGCTCTATTACTATTCAAATGTATTGTGGGAAACAAAAAACATGCTACATGTTGCAGTAGGCCTTTAGAATAATGCGAAACATATCCTCGACTCTATCCAGGGAAGCAAACGATAACAGCCCACTGAATGAATTACAAATGGATGACAAACTACACCCTAACTATACCAAAAATAATTTGACACATAATAAGAGTTAGCCTATAGACCAGATTAAATTGACAATAATCTGATGAGTGACAATATTAGGCCTATCAGTGGTCAAATTGTCCATGAAGAGATGGACACATCTTGTAATTGACAGATGCAGGGAAAGGAGCATCACTTTATCAAATCCTCCCTCAGAGTCACATGCAGGTAAAACTTTTTTGATTTTCTATGGTTTCTATGACAACTACCTTTGTCAAATAACTCTCAAAATTCCTGAAAGCTGTGTGCAGCACAACCGATTTGTTTGTGGGGCTTTGCTCACACAACGCCCCGAAGATGTGTGCTGACTGTGGACCCAAAGCAAAGAAAGACTAGATTGATTCATGCGTAAAGGCGCAATAGTGTCTGATACAGTCAACAAATGACTTTTTTAATATCTTGTCATGAATATATTTCCACCAATATTTCTTTATGCAATTCATCCTTTACAATTGTTCATGCACTGGTGCTTTTGTTTAGGAATACTGCAAATCATTTCACCTGTGACCTGGCTGGTTATATTATCATCTTTTTAGTTTCTGCTTTGTCAAAAGAAGCTGTAACTGGACTTTATTAATTACTATAACTATATTACTAATCAAATCTACAAATAAAGTTGATCAAATGGTTTACACCGTAATGTTTTTATTGTAAGGGAAATGAAAATAGGCTCTAGGTCACTTTGTAGAATTATACAAAACACATCCTTGACTCTATGTAAACAAATAACCATTGTTGTTTTTTTAAATTGATATATTTCCACAAATATTTATTTATGCAATTAATCCTTTTATAATAGTTTATGCACTATCTATCAAGAGTTGGTTCTTATGTTTGACTACCTTGTGGGTTGATATGCATCTGAAGCATATGCTAAAGGTGACGCCCGGCAACGTTAAAGGATATGAATGTTCCTTCAAGCCTGTGTGATGTAGTCTGCTGTCCTTGCATCTACGTCATCGTTAGCTTGCCTGCGTTGAAGATACTTTTAGTTTGACAACACTGGCAAGAGCAAGCAAATGTTTACTCCTCATGGCGGCAGGTAGCTTAGTGGGTAAGAGCGTTGTGCCAGTAACCGAAAGGTCGCTGGTTCTAATCCCCGAGCCGACTAGGTGAAAAATCTGTCGATGTGCCCTTAAGCAAGGCACTTAACCCTAATTGCTCATGTAAGTCGCTCTGGATAAGAGCGTCTATTAATGATGTAAATTTATACATTGGAACTGTGGAACAGATCTTAGATCCAAGATGGCTCTTCTACAGCAACAAGCCTGAGCTCGTGACCCCTGAATTGTTGGAGTGGGCCACGCTGCCATGGCGTCATTGTTAGCGGAGTTGGTTTAAATCAAGTAAATCCCTCATCGATGGACACGGAGCTGAGCGGCAAGGTCAAATGCCAGCGAGGTTCCCGAGAACTTCCACAGGGCCCGAACAAAATGGCAGCTGCACACGTGTACAACCTTAACCCCCTACAACTGCTGGTAACAGCATTAAAATGCAACAACCAAACCGCCCAGTGTTCGCCCCAGAGCTTACACGTCATCTCTCTCTCATGTACTGCCGGCTAGGCGCTGGCCATTTGCTTCACTCGGACCAGAGTTTGAGGAGAGAACGGGGGAAGGGTTAGCGATGAGGCTACACAGACATCTCAGATGTTAATTTGCGTTAGACGGAGTGTTGCTGATGGGAGGAGTTAGGAGAGTGTTGCTGATGGGAGGAGTTTGGAGAGTGTTGCTGATGGGAGGAGTTGGGAGGAGAGTGTTGCTGATAGGAGGAGTTAGGAGAGTGTTGCTGATGGGAGGAGTTAGGAGACTTGCTGATGGGAGGAGTTAGGAGAGTGTTGCTGATGGGAGGAGTTTGGAGAGTATTGCTGATGGGAGGAGTTTGGAGAGTATTGCTGATGGGAGGAGTTTGGAGAGTATTGCTGATGGGAGGAGTTGGGAGGAGAGTGTTGCTGATGGGAGGAGTTAGGAGAGTGTTGCTGATGGGAGGAGTTAGGAGAGTGTTGCTGATGGGAGGAGTTGGGAGGAGAGTGTTGCTGATGGGAGGAGTTGGGAGGAGAGTGTTGCTGATGGGAGGAGTTGGGAGGAGAGTGTTGCTGATGGGAGGAGTTAGGAGAGTGTTGCTGATGGGAGGAGTTGGGAGGAGAGTGTTGCTGATGGGAGGAGTTGGGAGGAGAGTGTTGCTGAGAGAGGGAGAAAGCCCCCTTTCTCCTCTCTCTCTCAATTTCTCTCTCTCACTTTCTCTCCATCTCTTTCTCTGTCTATCTTTCTCTTGGTCTCTCGCTCGCTCTCAATCGTGCTCTCTCTCTCTCAATCGTGCTCTCTCTCTCTCTCTCTCTTTCTCTCTCTCTCTCTCTCTCTCTCTCTCTCTCTCTCTCTCTCTCTCTCTCTCTCTCTCTCTCTCTCTCTCTCTCTCTCTCTCTCTCTCTCTCTCTCTCTCTCTCTCTCTCTGTGTCTTTCTCTTGGTCTCGTCTTACTGTCTGTTTTTAATCTTCCCTTCACAGATCACCTGGTGACCCTCCCCCATGTTCAGAAGTATTTAATGTCCGTGCGCTATATCGAGGAGCTTCAGAAGTTCGTAGAGGACGACAACTTCAAGTAAGTGGGAGTCCACCCCTGTCTCCCCCCACCAACATACCGTCCTCTCTCTCTCACACACACACACACACACACACACACACACACACACATATACACACACACACACACACAGGTATGGGGGGGGCTCATTCATCCAGTGGCTCTAATGAGTTCTTCAGGCAACGTCTTAGATCCATAGTCTGCCTTGAGGGAGCATGACCAAGCGTGGCCCCGGAAGCGCAACGCTTCTAACGGGGGCTTGATTTAGAACCGGAGCCGGCACCTGGAGGTCAACTGTGAAGACATGCACTGCTGGGACGGACAGGGGGGGTCCCAAGATGGAATCTTATGGATCGTTTCGTTTTAGAGCCAGTCTTTTGTGATGTAATTTTTGGGTGGTCGGCAGTCTGCTCGCTCAGAATTTGTTGTAATTATTATCAACGCAGTGTAACATTAACCAGACCTCCAGACATTTTAATTAGGCTAGTAAATATTAGGTCTAATAAAACTACTGGAAGTTGTTTTCATTGATCACATTGGATTTCCTTCGAGTGTGGCAGGATTAGGTTTATTTTAGTCTTAAATTGAAAGGCCGTAACAAAAAGCATGTGGGCTGAACTACTGAAGCCTGTGTTACTATGTGAAGGACTGCAGTACACTTGACAGTTTCATTGAAATTCTTACCACCATGAACTGATCACTATGGATTATGAGGTCTTCATCTACAGGTCCTTTATTAGGGTGGTATTGGACCAGTATCTGGGTTTTCAGAAGTGATTTTGTACATTAGTGTGTCCTGGACAGAAGGAGTTGACACTTAACTTAGAAATCTTCAGTCTTATGGTGTGACCAGTACTGACGACAAAGTGGTCTGAGAAGTAATCTAACCCCACACAACCAGGTTTCTACAATTAATATTCTGCTCCATTTGTGTCCAGAACACAGTATGGAAAATTCTATCTGCAATGATTAAATAATGGCCTGATCTTGACCAGCGTCTACTCTGGTAAGGGTTTCTCATTGTGGTCTACTGTACTGTAGACAATTTTATTTTTCTTTATTTAACTAGGCAAGTCAGTTAAGAACAAATTCTTATTTACAATGACGGCCTACACCGGCAAAACCCGGACGACGCTGGGCCAATTGTGCGCCGCCCTACGGGACTCCCAATCACGGCCGGTTGTGATACAGCCTGGAATCGAACCAGGGGGTCTGTAGTGACGCCTCAAACACTGAGATGCAGTGCCTTAGACCGCTGCGCCACTCGGGAACACAATCTAGAATAACAGTCTCTGTCTACTGTACTGTAGACAATCTAGAATAACAGTCTCTGTCTCACTCGCTGTTCTAGACATCAGAGAGATGGAGAGCCCCTTTAAATGATTACAGCTCATTAGACTACAGGACAATGTTTAGATCCCCCGGCCTGAGTGATTAGCCAAGAGAGGATCTCCTCCGCCAGGGGGATGACAGCGTATGTTAACATTGGCACCCGCCAGGCCCAGCGTGCTCCCGCTACATTTGAGTTACGTACGATGTGTTTGTGGAGAAAATGTAAAGCACATGTCACAAAACGTTTGTCGACTCCCAGCCGTGTTCTAGTAAAGATAAATATTATTGTGAGCGTAAACCTCATCCCCGTGCCATAGAAAAGAAACGTAGCTCAACAGCTGTGTCATCTCACAGCTGTTGAAAAAAAAAACTCACCCTCGGAGCTCAGCCTCATATGCACTCCTGCTGATGATGAGTTTAATATGAAGTCCGGCCTGTTTTGAGATGCAGAGGCTGTGAGAGACTCTCTCTTGGTAGGTGTCTTTTTGAGCTGTAAAGGTATATATTCCTACTCTAACTAACCTGGCATTGATGAGACCGATTTACTGCTCACCCAAGAGAGCTAGCTTTTCCTGGAGTGGTGGTAACGTGTCTGTCTATTGCCCTTAGGATGGCAAGTTCGATTCTCGCTCATGAACCAATGGCCAAAATGTCAATACACTAATAATAATGCAATAATAAATGGTAATGACCGAAACCCGAAACGCCACAATCCAGAAAAACGCATGTCAAAAATGTTATAAATTGATTTGCATTTTAATGAGGGAAATAAGTATTTGACCACTCTGCAAAACATGACTCAGTACTTGGTGGCAAAACCCTTGTTGGCAATCACAGAGGTCAGACATGTCTTGTAGTTGGCCACCAGGTTTGCACACATCTCAGGAGGGATTTTGTCCCACTCCTCTTTGCAGATCTTCTCCAAGTCATTAAGGTTTCGAGCCTGACGTTTGGCAACTCGAACCTTCAGCTCCCTCAAAAGATTTTCTATGGGATTAAGGTCTGGAGACTGGCTAGGCCACTCCAGGACCTTAATGTGCTTCTTCTTGAGCCACTCCTTTGTTGCCTTGGCCATGTGTTTTGGGTCATTGTCATGCTGGAATACCCATCCACGAGGGGTTCTCACCCAAGAGGTTCTCACCCAAGAACCTCCTTCCCTTAGACTGATCATTTCTTTGTCAGTGGGCAAACGTACAAAATCAGCAGGGGATCAAATACTTTTTTCCCTCACTGTAGTTCTGTCCTTGAGCTGTTCTTGTCTATTAATGTTCTATATTATGTCATGTTTCATGTTTTGTGTAGACCCCAGGAAGAGTAGCTGCTGCTTTTGCAACAGCTAATGGGGATCCTAATAAAATACCAAAATACCAAACAGCATGATCATTACACAGGTGCACCTTGTGCTGGGGACAATAAAAGGCAACTCTAAAATGTGCAGTTTTGACACAACACAATGCCACAGATGTCTCAAGTTTTGAGGGAGCGTGCAATTGGCATGCTGACTGCAAGAATGTCCACCAGAGCTGTTGCCAGATAATTGAATGTTCATTTCTCTCCAATAAGCCGCCTCCAACATCGTTTTAGAGAATTTGGCTGTACATCCAACCGGCCTCACAACCGCAGACCACGTGTAACCACGCCAGCCCAGGACCTCCACATCCAGCTTCTTCACCTGTGGGATCGTCTGAGACCAGCCACCCGGACAGCTGATGAAGCTGAGGAGTATTTCACTCTGATTGGCTGGGCCTGGCTCCCCACCCATGGCTGCGCCCCTGCCCAGTCTTGTGAAATCCATAGATTAGGGCCTAATTTATTTATTTCAATTGACTGATTTCCTTATATAAACTGTAACTCACTAACATCTTTGAAATTGTTGCATGTTGCGTTTTATTTTTGTTCAGTATATAATTTTGATATCATGGATGGTCAGTCCTTGCATCCATAGAGCTGTCTATGAACTAGAGAGTGTTTACAATTCTCCAACCACATCGCTCAGCTTTTTACAAAAACCGTGGCGGGGATTTGGCTTTGTTATTGTTTAAACAGCAGATTGCCCCTTTAATGTATCTTGTGCATATAGCTGTATTTTGCTGCAGGGAACACATATGGATTCTCTTTTCTTCTTCTATGTTTTTTTACTCTGGTGCGCCATCAACTCTTTATGTGTAGCAGAGGGGTATTTTTGATCTAAATATTTTGTTTCCCCCAACCTTTTCCATGGTCTCCTGTGTACAGTACACAATACAGATCTTTCTATTGACCTGTTGACCAACTATATGGTTATGACATGATTCTCAGCCTTCATGAGGATATCATTGAAAACCAACATGGATAGAACCACAGCTCTAAGCGCAGGCAGCGCCAATAAGACAAACATCAGAGACCCAGCAGTCCATAATTCAGCGTCTGAGCTGAAGGCTCTCTGAGTTGCAGCCTAAAACAGCCTAAAAAAAAAAAAAAAAAAAAAAAAATAAAACCTCAGGCCACCCGTACGACGAGCAGTCAATCAGGAAAATAACACTATGTCAGTAGCAGGCTTCACCACTGTTTTAACACTGTTAGTAGCAGGCTTCACCACTGTTTTAACACTGTTAGTAGCAGGCTTCACCACTGTTTTGACACTGTGTTAGTAGCAGGCTTCACCACTGTTTTAACACTGTGTTAGTAGTAGGCTTCACCACTGTTTTAACACTGTGTTAGTAGCAGGCTTCACCACTGTTTTAACACTGTTAGTAGCAGGCTTCACCACTGTTTTAACACTGTGTTAGGAGCAGGCTTCACCACTGTTTTGACACTGTGTTAGTAGCAGGCTTCACCACTGTTTTAACACTGTGTTAGTAGCAGGCTTCACCACTGTTTTAACACTGTGTTAGTAGCAGGCTTCACCACTGTTTTAACACTGTGTTAGTAGCAGGCTTCACCACTGTTTTAACACTGTTAGTAGCAGGCTTCACCACTGTTTTAACACTGTGTTAGTAGCAGGCTTCACCACTGTTTTAACACTGTGTTAGTAGCAGGCTTCACCACTGTTTTAACACAGTTAGTAGCAGGCTTCACCACTGTTTTGACACTGTGTTAGTAGCAGGCTTCACCACTGTTTTAACACTGTGTTAGTAGCAGGCTTCACCACTGTTTTAACACTGTGTTAGTAGCAGGCTTCACCACTGTTTTAACACTGTGTTAGTAGCAGGCTTCACCACTGTTTTAACACTGTTAGTAGCAGGCTTCACCACTGTTTTAACACTGTGTTAGTAGCAGGCTTCACCACTGTTTTAACACTGTGTTAGTAGCAGGCTTCACCACTGTTTTAACACAGTTAGTAGCAGGCTTCACCACTGTTTTAACACTGTGTTAGTAGCAGGCTTCACCACTGTTTTAACACTATGTTAGTAGCAGGCTTCACCACTGTTTTAACACTGTGTTAGTAGCAGGCTTCACCACTGTTTTAAAACAGTTAGTAGCAGGCTTCACCACTGTTTTAACACAGTTAGTAGCAGGCTTCACCACTGTTTTAACACAGTTAGTGCAGGCTTCACCACTGTTTTAAAACAGTTAGTAGCAGGCATCACCACTGTTTTAACACAGTTAGTAGCAGGCTTCACCACTGTTTTAAAACAGTTAGTAGCAGGCTTCACCACTGTTTTAACACAGTTAGTGCAGGCTTCACCACTGTTTTAAAACAGTTAGTAGCAGGCATCACCACTGTTTTAACACAGTTAGTAGCAGGCTTCACCACTGTTTTAAAACAGTTAGTAGCAGGCTTTGCTGCAGGGAACACATATGGATTCTCTTTTTTTTCTATGTTTTTTTACTCTGGTGCGCCATCAACTCTTTATGTGTAGCAGAGGGGTATTTTTGATCTAAATATTTTGTTTCCCCCAACCTTTTCCATGGTCTCCTGTGTACAGTACACAATACAGATCTTTCTATTGACCTGTTGACCAACTATATGGTTATGACATGATTCTCAGCCTTCATGAGGATATCATTGAAAATCAACATGGATAGAGCCACAGCTATAAGTGATATTATTGAAAACCAACATGGATAAGAACCACAGCTCTAAGGGCAGGCAGCGCCAATAAGACAAACATCAGAGACCCAGCGGTCCATAATTCAGCGTCTGAGCTGAAGGCTCTCTGAGTTGCAGCCTAAAACCTCAGGCCACCCGTACGACGAGCAGTCAATCAGGAAAATAACACTATGTCAGTAGCAGGCTTCACCACTGTTTTAACACTGTTAGTAGCAGGCTTCACCACTGTTTTAACACTGTGTTAGTAGCAGGCTTCACCACTGTTTTAACACTGTGTTAGTAGCAGGCTTCACCACTGTTTTAATACTGTGTTAGTAGCAGGCTTCACCACTGTTTTGACAATATGTTAGTTGCAGGCTTCACCACTGTTTTAACACTGTGTTAGTAGCAGGCTTCACCGCTGTTTTAACACTGTTAGTAGCAGGCTTCACCGCTGTTTTAACACTGTTAGTAGCAGGCTTCACCACTGTTTTAACACTGTGTTAGTAGCAGGCTTCACCACTGTTTTAATACTGTGTTAGTAGCAGGCTTCACCACTGTTTTGACACTATGTTAGTAGCAGGCTTCACCACTGTTTTAACACTGTGTTAGTAGCAGGCTTCACCGCTGTTTTAACACTGTTAGTAGCAGGCTTCACCACTGTTTTAACACTGTTAGTAGCAGGCTTCACCACTGTTTTAACACTGTGTTAGTAGCAGGCTTCACCACTGTTTTAACACTGTGTTAGTAGCAGGCTTCACCACTGTTTTAACACTGTGTTAGTAGCAGGCTTCACCACTGTTTTAACACAGTTAAACACTGTGTTAGTAGCAGGCTTCACCACTGTTTTAACAGTTAGTAGCAGGCTTCACCACTGTTTTAACACTGTGTTAGTAGCAGGCTTCACCACTGTTTTAACACTGTTAGTTGCAGGCTTCACCACTGTTTTAACACTGTGTTAGTAGCAGGCTTCACCACTGTTTTAACACTGTGTTAGTAGCAGGCTTCACCACTGTTTTAACACTGTTAGTTGCAGGCTTCACCACTGTTTTAACACTGTGTTAGTAGCAGGCTTCACCACTGTTTTAACACTGTGTTAGTAGCAGGCTTCACCACTGTTTTAACACTGTGTTAGTAGCAGGCTTCACCACTGTTTTAACACTGTGTTAGTAGCAGGCTTCACCACTGTTTTAACACAGTTAAACACTGTGTTAGTAGCAGGCTTCACCACTGTTTTAACACTGTGTTAGTAGCAGGCTTCACCACTGTTTTAACACTGTGTTAGTAGCAGGCTTCACCACTGTTTTAACACAGTTAAACACTGTGTTAGTAGCAGGCTTCACCACTGTTTTAACACAGTTAGTAGCAGGCTTCACCACTGTTTTAAAACAGTTAGTAGCAGGCTTCACCACTGTTTTAACACTGTGTTAGTAGCAGGCTTCACCACTGTTTTAACACTGTGTTAGTAGCAGGCTTCACCACTGTTTTAACACTGTTATTAGCAGGCTTCACCACTGTTTTAACACTGTGTTAGTAGCGGGCTTCACCACTGTTTTAACACTGTTAGTAACAGGCTTCACCACTGTTTTAACACTGTTAGTAACAGGCTTCACCACTGTTTTAACACTGTGTTAGTAGCAGGCTTCACCACTGTTTTAACACTGTGTTGGTAGCAGGCTTCACCACTGTTTTAACACAGTTAAACACTGTGTTAGTAGCATGCTTCACCACTGTTGTAACACAGTTAGGAGCAGGCTTCACCACTGTTTTAAAACAGTTAGTAGCAGGCTTCACCACTGTTTTAACACTGTTAGTAGCAGGCTTCACCACTGTTTTAACACCGTGTTAGTAGCAGGCTTCACCACTGTTTTAACACAGTTATTAGCAGGCTTCACCACTGTTTTAACAGTGTTAGTAACAGCCTTCACCACTGTTTTAACACCGTGTTAGTAGCAGGCTTCACCACTGTTTTAACACAGTTAGTAGCAGGCTTCACCACTGGTTTAACACTGTGTTAGTAACAGGCTTCACCACTGTTTTAACACCGTGTCAGTAGAAGGATTCACCACTGTTTTAACACAGTTAGTAGCAGGATTCACTACTGTTTTAACACTGTGTTAGTAACAGGCTTCACCACTGTTTTAACACTGTGTTAGTAACAGGCTTCACCGCTGTTTTAAAACTGTGTTAGTAGCAGGCTTCACCACTGTTTTAACACTGTGTTAGTAGCAGGCTTCACCACTGTTTTAACACAGTTAGTAGCAGGCTTAACCACTGTTTTAAAACAGTTAGTAGCAGGCTTCACCACTGTTTTAAAACAGTTAGTAACAGGCTTCACCACTGTTTTAACACTGTGTTAGTAGCAGGCTTCACCACTGTTTTAACACTGTGCTAGTAGCAGGCTTCACCACTGTTTTAACACAGTTAAATACTGTGTTAGTAGCAGGCTTCACCACTGTTTTAACACAGTTAGTAGCAGGCTTCACCACTGTTTTAACACTGTGTTAGTAGCAGGCTTCACCACTGTTTTAACACTGTGTTAGTAGCAGGCTTCACCACTGTTTTAACACTATTAGTAGCAGGCTTCACCACTGTTTTAACACTGTTAGTAGCAGGCTTCACCACTGTTTTAACACTGTTAGTAGCAGGCTTCACCACTGTTTTAACACAGTTATTAGCAGGCTTCACCACTGTTTTAACAGTGTTAGTAACAGCCTTCACCACTGTTTTAACACCGTGTCAGTAGAAGGATTCACCACTGTTTTAACACAGTTAGTAGCAGGATTCACTACTGTTTTAACACTGTGTTAGTAACAGGCTTCACCACTGTTTTAACACTGTGTTAGTAACAGGCTTCACCGCTGTTTTAAAACTGTGTTAGTAGCAGGCTTCACCACTGTTTTAACACTGTGTTAGTAGCAGGCTTCACCACTGTTTTAACACAGTTAGTAGCAGGCTTAACCACTGTTTTAAAACAGTTAGTAGCAGGCTTCACCACTGTTTTAAAACAGTTAGTAACAGGCTTCACCACTGTTTTAACACTGTGTTAGTAGCAGGCTTCACCACTGTTTTAACACTGTGCTAGTAGCAGGCTTCACCACTGTTTTAACACAGTTAAATACTGTGTTAGTAGCAGGCTTCACCACTGTTTTAACACAGTTAGTAGCAGGCTTCACCACTGTTTTAACACTGTGTTAGTAGCAGGCTTCACCACTGTTTTAACACTGTGTTAGTAGCAGGCTTCACCACTGTTAACACTATTAGTAGCAGGCTTCACCACTGTTTTAACACTGTTAGTAGCAGGCTTCACCACTGTTTTAACACTGTTAGTAGCAGGCTTCACCACTGTTTTAAAACAGTTAGTAGCAGGCTTCACCACTGTTTTAACACAGTTAGTAGCAGGCTTCACCACTGTTTTAACACTGTGTTAGTAGCAGGCTTCACCACTGTTTTAACACTGTGTTAGTAGCAGGCTTCACCACTGTTTTAACACTGTTAGTAGCAGGCTTCACCACTGTTTTAACACTGTTAGTAGCAGGCTTCACCACTGTTTTAACACTGTGTTAGTAGTAGGCTTCACCACTGTTTTAAAACAGTTAGTAGCAGGCTTCACCACTGTTTTAACACAGTTAGTTGCAGGCTTCACCACTGTTTTAACACAGTTAGTAGCAGGCTTCACCACTGTTTTAACACAGTTAGTAGCAGGCTTCACCACTGTTTTAAAACAGTTAGTAGCAGGCTTCACCACTGTTTTAACACAGTTAGTAGCAGGCTTCACCACTGTTTTAACACAGTTAGTAGCAGGCTTCACCACTGTTTTAACACAGTTAGTAGCAGGCTTCACCACTGTTTTAACACTGTGGTCGTAGCAGGCTTCACCACTGTTTTAACACAGTTAGTAGCAGGCTTTCCTTATATGAACTGTAACTCACTAACATCTTTGAAATTGTTGCATGTTGCGTTTTATTTTTGTTCAGTATATAATTTTGATATCATGGATGGTCAGTCCTTGCATCCATAGCGCTGTCTATGAACTAAAGTGTTTACAATTCTCCAACCACATCGCTCAGCTTTTTACAAAAACCGTGGCGGGGATTTGGCTTTGTTATTGTTTAAACAGCAGATTGCCCCTTTAATGTATCTTGTTTATATAGCTGTATTTTGCTGCAGGGAACACATATGGATTCTCTTTTTTTCTATGTTTTTTTACTCTGGTGCGCCATCAACTCTTTATGTGTAGCAGAGGGGTATTTTTGATCTAAATATTTTGTTTCCCCCAACCTTTTCCATGGTCTCCTGTGTACAGTACACAATACAGATCTTTCTATTGACCTGTTGACCAACTATATGGTTATGACATGATTCTCAGCCTTCATGAGGATATCATT
Source organism: Coregonus clupeaformis (assembly GCF_020615455.1). Classification (NCBI taxonomy): domain Eukaryota; kingdom Metazoa; phylum Chordata; class Actinopteri; order Salmoniformes; family Salmonidae; genus Coregonus; species Coregonus clupeaformis. The sequence continues at coordinate 9,095,400 of NC_059206.1, forward strand.
GAAAATCAACATGGATAGAGCCACGGCTCTAAGGGCAGGCAGCGCCAATAAGACAAACCAACATGGATAAGAACCACAGCTCTAAGGGCAGGCAGCGCCAATCAGACAAACATCAGAGACCCAGCGGTCCATAATTCAGCGTCTGAGCTGAAGGCTCTCTGAGTTGCAGCCTAAAACCTCAGGCCACCCGTACGACGAGCAGTCAATCAGGAAAATAACACTATGTCAGTAGCAGGCTTCACCACTGTTTTAACACTGTTAGTAGCAGGCTTCACCACTGTTTTAACACTGTGTTAGTAGCAGGCTTCACCACTGTTTTAACACCGTGTTAGTAGCAGGCTTCACCACTGTTTTGACACTGTGTTAGTAGCAGGCTTCACCACTGTTTTAACACTGTGTTAGTAGCAGGCTTCACCACTGTTTTAACACTGTGTTAGTAGCAGGCTTCACCACTGTTTTAACACTGTGTTAGTAGCAGGCTTCACCACTGTTTTAACACTGTGTTAGTAGCAGGCTTCACCACTGTTTTAACACTGTGTTAGTAGCAGGCTTCACCACTGTTTTAACACCGTGTCAGTAGCAGGCTTCACCACTGTTTTAACACCGTGTCAGTAGCAGGCTTCACCACTGTTTGAACACTGTGTTAGTAGCAGGCTTCACCACTGTTTTAACACCGTGTTAGTAGCAGGCTTCACCACTGTTTTAACACTGTTAGTAGCAGGCTTCACCACTGTTTTAACACTGTTAGTAGCAGGCTTCACCACTGTTTTAACACTGTGTCAGTAGCAGGCTTCACCACTGTTTTAACACTGTTAGTAGCAGCCTTCACCACTGTTTTAACACTGTGTCAGTAGCAGGCTTCACCACTGTTTTAACACTGTTAGTAGCAGGCTTCACCACTGTTTTAACACTGTTAGTAGCAGGCTTCACCACTGTTTTAACACTGTGTTAGTAGCAGTCTTCACCACTGTTTTAACACCGTGTTAGTAGCAGGCTTCACCACTGTTTTAACACCGTGTTAGTAGCAGGCTTCACCACTGTTTTAACACCGTGTTAGTAGCAGGTTTCACCACTGTTTTAACACTGTGTTAGTTGCAGGCTTCACCACTGTTTTAACACTGTGTTAGTTGCAGGCTTCACCACTGTTTTAACACTGTGTTAGTAGCAGGCTTCACCACTGTTTTAACACTGTGTTAGTAGCAGGCTTCACCACTGTTTTAACACTGTGTCAGAAGCAGGCTTCACCACTGTTTTAACTGTGTCAGTAGCAGGCTTCACCACTGTTTGAACACTATTAGTAACTGGCTTCACCACTGTTTTAACAGTGTTAGTAACTAGCTTCACCACTGTTTTAACAGTGTTAGTAGCAGGCTTCACCACTGTTTTAACACTGTGTTAGTAACAGGCTTCGCCACTGTTTTAACTGTGTGAGTAACAGGCTTCACCACTGTTTTAACACTTAGTTGCAGGCTTCACCACTGTTTTAACACTGTGTTAGTAGCAGGCTTCACCACTGTTTTAACACTGTTAGTAGCAGGCTTCACCATTGTTTTAACACTGTGTTAGTAGCAGGCTTCACCACTGTTTTAACAGTGTTAGTAACAGGCTTCACCACTGTTTTAACAGTGTTAGTAGCAGGCTTCACCACTGTTTTAACACCGTGTTAGTAGCAGGCTTCACCACTGTTTTAAAGGGACATCTATTTCTTTCCTGCCCCCGTAGCTGTTGGAAACCCACACCTGGTTCCCATATCCAACACTGCAGTACAGCTTGTCTACTTTTCTGTTAAATGTGGCCTGGGGAGGTTTCTGTCTCATCAGACCATCTCCTGGTGTGTGGGAGAGATGTTGGTGGAATTGGAACAGTGGATGGAGGGCCTGATAGAACGGGATGGCCACATTCCAAACAATTGAGGGAGGGATGGAGGAGAGAGGTGGGTTTGGGGGGGATGGCAGTTTTGTGGTAACGGTTGTGGTAACCATCCGGACCAGTGGAGGGGGGTTCCCATGTGGTAACCATAGTGATGGCTGTCTGCGATCCTCCAAGGTGAAGTGACCCTGACTCAGTCTGAAAGTCCCTTAGCGACCAGAGCGAGAAAGGGAGAGCAAGAGGAGAGAGCCCTTGATCTTCATCCAAACGCCTACATCATGAGCTCTGCGTCTGCTGCTTTCACCTCCCTCCCTCCCCTCCCTCTCTCCATCCGTCTGCTGCTTTCCTCTGCACTGACCAACCTGGACGCTCCCTCTCCCTCCCTCCCTCTCTCCATCCCTCCCTCCCTCTCTCCATCCCTCCCCTCCCTCTCTCCGTCCGTCTGCTGCTTTCCTCTGCACTGACCAACCTGGACGCTCCCTCTCCCTCCCTCCCTCTCTCCATCCCTCCCTCTCTCCATCCCTCCCTCCCTCTCTCCATCCCTCCCTCCCTCTCTCCATCCCTCCCTCCCTCTCTCCATCCCTCCCTCCCTCCCTCTCTCCCTCCCTCCCTCCCTCCCTCCCTCTCTCCATCCCTCCCTCCCTCCCTCTCTCCATCCCTCCCTCCCTCCCTCTCTCCATCCCTCCCTCCCTCCCTCTCTCCATCCCTCCCTCCCCTCTCTCCATCCCTCCATCCCTCCCTCCATCCCTCCCTCCCCCTCTCCATCCCTCCCTCCCTCTCTCCATCCCTCCCTCCCTCTCTCCCTCCCTCCCTCCCTCTCTCCATCCCTCCCTCCCTCTCTCCCTCCCTCCCTCTCTCCCTCCCTCCCTCTCTCCCTCCCTCCCTCTCTCCATCCCTCCCTCCCCTCTCTCCCTCTCTCCATCCCTCCCTCCCTCTCTCCATCCCTCCCTCTCTCCCTCCCTCCCTCTCTCCCTCCCTCTCTCCATCCCTCCCTCCCTCTCTCCATCCCTCCCTCCCTCTCTCCCTCTCTCCATCCCTCCCTCCCTCTCTCCATCCCTCCCTCCCTCTCTCCATCCCGCCCTCCCTCTCTCCCTCTCTCCATCCCTCCCTCCCTCTCTCCCTCTCTCCCTCTCTCCCTCCCTCCCTCTCTCCCTCCCTCCCTCTCTCCATCCCTCCCTCTCTCCATCCCTCCCTCCCTCTCTCCATCCCTCCCTCCCTCTCTCCATCCCTCCCTCCCTCTGCCTGTTGTTCTTTTAATGTACTGTAACTTTCCATCCTGTGTAAGAGGGAGAAGAAAAAAAAGACCGATGAAATGTCTGGAGGAGTACAGTTGTCTGGTTCAGACTGTAACCAGGGCAAGTTATGACCAGAGTAGAGAAGTACAGTTGTCTGGTTCAGACTGTAGTCAGGCAGGTTATGACCAGAGTAGAGAAGTACAGTTGTCTGGTTCAGACTGTAGTCAGGGCAGGTTATGACCAGAGGAGAGGAGTACAGTTGTCTGGTTCAGACTGTAACCAGGGCAAGTTATGACCAGAGTAGAGAAGTACAGTTGTCTGGTTCAGACTGTAGTCAGGCAGGTTATGACCAGAGTAGAGAAGTACAGTTGTCTGGTTCAGACTGTAACCATGGCAGGTTATGACCAGAGTAGAGAAGTACAGTTGTCTGGTTCAGACTGTAACCAGGGCAGGTTATGACCAGAGGAGAGGAGTACAGTTGTCTGGTTCAGACTGTAACCAGGGCAAGTTATGACCAGAGTAGAGAAGTACAGTTGTCTGGTTCAGACTGTAGTCAGGGCAGGTTATGACCAGAGTAGAGAAGTACAGTTGTCTGGTTCAGACTGTAACCATGGCAGGTTATGACCAGAGTAGAGAAGTACAGTTGTCTGGTTCAGACTGTAACCAGGGCAAGTTATGACCAGAGGAGAGAAGTACAGTTGTCTGGTTCAGACTGTAACCAGGGCAAGTTATGACCAGAGTAGAGAAGTACAGTGGTCTGGTTCAGACTGTAACCATGGCAGGTTATGACCAGAGTAGAGAAGTACAGTTGTCTGGTTCAGACTGTAACCAGGGCAAGTTATGACCAGAGGAGAGAAGTACAGTTGTCTGGTTCAGACTGTAACCAAGGCAGGTTATGACCAGAGGAGAGTAGAGGGTTACAGTGGAAACTACTCGTATACCAGCGCTGCTGTGGCTGTCCACAGCTGTCAGTTTCTGCCTCTCTCCACCAGTCATGTATGATCCATCACCATTTAGCATACTGCTGATGTGCCGTCAACTGTGGCTGGGCTTCCCATTGTATTCAAACTGCTTAGGCATGTTGAAGCTACCAGAACATTCACTCCTGGCCCAGTAGCACTTATCTGGACTTCACAGAACTGTGAAATTGAACAGAAAAGTTGCAATGTATTTTCAACAAACCGGTATGATATCGATATCAAATCAAAAGATGCTGTAATCAACTGATATATCGATATACAGTAGATTTTCCATGTCAGTGCCCATCTCCTAAAATCAATCAATCAAGTTTCTCTGAAGTAAGAACTTGACATTGTAACAGTATTTAGCATTTCTCTCACAGTGGCAATGTTTTACAAAGTTGTCTTTGAATCATTCCATATCAATTCAAACAAGCAAATGTATAAAATAATAATTTCAAAAATACCTTATTTACATGAGTATTCAGACCCTTTGCTATTACATTTACATTTACGTCATTTAGCAGACGCTCTTATCCAGAGTGACTTACAAATTGGTGCATTCAACTTATGATAGCCGGTGGGACAAACACTTTTTATGGGGGGGGGGGGGGTAGAAGGATTACTTTTAGACTCAAAATTGAGCTCAGGTGCATCCCGTTTCCATTGAACATCCTTGATGTTTCTACAACTTGATTGGAGTCCACCTGTGGTAAATTCTGTTGATTGGACATGATTTGGAAAGGCACACACCTGTCTATATAAGGTCCCACAGTTGACCAGTGCATGTCAGAGCAAAAACCAAGCCATGAGGTCGAAGGAATTGTCCGTAGAGCTCCGAGACAGGATTGTGTCAAGGCACAGATCTGGGGAAAGGTACCAACAAATGTCTGCAGCATTGAAGGTCCCCAAGAACACAGTGGCCTCCATCATTCTTAAAAGGAAGAAGTTTGGAACCACCAAGACTCTTCCTAGAGCTGGCCACCCGGCCAAATTTAGCAATCGGGGAAGAAGGGCCTTGGTCAGAGAGGTGACCAAGAACCCAATGGTCACTCTGACAGAGCTCCAGAGTTCCTCTGTGGAGATGGGAGATCCTTCCAGAAGGAGAACCATCTCTTCAGCACTCCCCCAATCAGGCCTTTATGGTATAGTGGCCAGACGGAAGCCATTCCTCAGTAAAAGGCACATGACAGCCCGCTTGGAGTTTGCCAAAAACCACCGAAAGGACTCTGACCATGAGAAACAAGATTCTCTGGTCTGATCAAACCAAGATTGAACTCTTTGGCCTGAATGCCAAGCGTCACGTCTGGAGGAAACCTGGCACCATCCCTACGGTGAAGCATGGTGGTGGCAGCATCATGCTGTGGGGATGTTTTTCAGCTGCAGGGACTGGGAGACTAGTCAGGATCGAGGGAAAGATGAACGGAGCAAAGTACAAAGAGATCCTTGATGAAAACCTGCTCCAGAGTGCTCAGGACCTCAGACTGGGGCGAAGGTTCACCTTTCAACAGGACAACAACCCTAAGCACACAGCCAAGACAATGCAGGAGTGGCTTCGGGACAAGTCTCTGAATGTCCTTGAGTGGCCCAGCCAGAGCCTGGACTTGAACCCGATCGAACATCTCTTGAGAGACCTGAAAATAGTTGTGCAAATAGTGGTGCAGTGACGCTCTCCATCCAACCTGACAGAGCTTGAGAGGATCTGCAGAGAAGAATGGGAGAAACTCCCCAAATACAGGTGTTCCAAGCTTATAGTGTCATACCCAAGAAGACTCAAGGCTGTAATCGCTGCCAAAGTACTGAGTAAAGGGTCTGAATATTTATGTAAATGTCATTATTTATTTTTTAAAAATGTACATTTGCAAACATTTCTAAAAACCTGTTTTTGCTTTGTCATCATGGGGTATTGTGTGTAGATTGATGAGGGGGAAAACGATTTAATCCATTTTAGAATAAGACTGTAACGTAACAAAATGTGGAAAAAGTCAAGCGGTCTGAATACTTTCCGAATGCACTGTACGTCACAACTTTGAGCATTAACTATAATACTTCAACTTTTTACGAAGGAAAATTCCTTTGATCCATTCGTCATGACCCACTTTAAAAAACAACCTAATTGAAATTATTTGATTTCCCAGAAGAGCTGTGTCCTACGGTAATACTCACACACACATTGAATTACATTGCTGTGTGTGTGAATACGTACTTTCGGCAAATCACATCCAGTGAGTAATGAGTTCTTCAGGCAGCCCAAAATACTTTTTGAAAATAGTTGACAATACAGGAGTTAGTCTTTGTCTGTTAGTTAGTCTCTCAGTTAGTGTTTGTCAGTTAGTTAGTGTTTGTCTGTCAGTTAGTCTGTCTGTTGTCAGCATGCTTTGTTTGGGTTTTATTTGATTTAATATATACACATGTATTTGCCGTCAGAAATGTACTGTTTACTCCGGGAGAAGCTGCATTGATAGTTTTGATATTTGTGTGATTTAAAGCGGCAATCAGCAGTTGAAACGATAACAAAGCGCCTCCCCGCCCCTTTTCAGGTAAAAAGTTGAGGGATGGGGCTGGAGATATGTAACCACTCTCAAATTCATGGACAGAGGTATGGATGCAAGGACTGACCGTCCATGCTATCAACATTATAGTTTTAACCATGTTTTGAGGATATTTATTTTTTGTTTACATTTTTCTTTATAACAAGCTTACATTTTGGCTTCTGATGGGGTATGATAGTTGAACTAAGCTCATAATTTATATTCTTCAAGAACCAATGGGTACATACTGTATAATTAATTTATAAGCCCGTAAATCTGTGTAGCAACTGCAGATTGCCCCTTTAAGAGCTGCTTCTTCCTCACTCACTCACTAATTGAAGCCATCCTCATTTGGAGCTGTGTGTTACTGTAGTTGTTCACTGAAATGTCCCTAACCAGGAATTAATCTGCACTAACAGTGATTTATCTGTATTTCGGGACCTATCAATGTTCACATTTTCCATCAACACCATTGCAGGTTGGCAGAACCCCATCTCAAAGAATGCATTTGATCCAATATAATGAAGACAGGAATGTTAATGTAGTGGAGTTGTAAACGTCAGATATGGAAAGCTCTGAATTTAGGTTATTTATACCCACGATTTATACCCACGATAAAAACGCACTGTCCATCTGGATATCTTCTGTCCAACACAGATCTGAGTTGTGACCCTCAGGCCTTCCTCTCAAAGTGTTTATGTGTTGTTTGCCATACGATCTTCATTGATTTCCCTTGACATAAATGTGCTTTTAGTTCTACCATTTACCCCCGTGAGGGAGCATTTAGCTCTACCATTTACCCCCGTGAGGGAGCATTTAGCTCTACCATTTACCCCCGTGAGGGAGCGTTTAGCTCTACCATTTACCCCCGTGAGGGAGCGTTTAGCTCTACCATTTACCCCCGTGAGGGAGGGTTTAGCTCTACCATTTACCCCTTGTGAGGGAGCATTTAGCTCTACCATTTACCCCCGTGAGGGAGCGTTTAGCTCTACCATTTACCCCCGTGAGGGAGCGTTTAGCTCTACCATTTACCCTTGTGAGGGAGCATTTAGCTCTACCATTTACCCCTGTGAGGGAGTGTTTAGCTCTACCATTTACCCCCGTGAGGGAGCGTTTAGCTCTACCATTTACCCCCGTGAGGGAGCGTTTAGCTCTACCATTTACCCCCGTGAGGGAGCGTTTAGCTCTACCATTTACCCCTGTGAGGGAGCGTTTAGCTCTACCATTTACCCCCGTGAGGGAGCGTTTAGCTCTACCATTTACCCCTGTGAGGGAGCGTTTAGCTCTACCATTTACCCCCGTGAGGGAGCGTTTAGCTCTACCATTTACCCCCGTGAGGGAGCGTTTAGCTCTACCATTTACCCCTGTGAGGGAGTGTTTAGCTCCAGCTGTGAGGGAGAGTAATGTATCTTGAACCACAGGGGAACATTTTGTACATCGCTCAAAGGGGACTCGAAAGCAGCAATGATACGCCATTCCCCTCTAGCTTTGTTATGCTGTTGTCACCTGGGATTTAACCCTAACATGGCCTAATGTATCGTATGGCAACCCTGTTCCTGGAGAGCTACCCTCATGTAGGTTTTCACTCCAACCCCAGGGTTTACTAACCTGATTCATCTTATCAACCTGCTAATTATTAGAATCAGGTGCGCTAGATTAGGGTTGGAGTGAAAACCTACAGGACGGTAGCTCTCCAGGAACAGGGTTGGAGCAAAAACCTACAGGACGGAAGCTCTCCAGGAACAGGGTTGGAGCAAAACCCTACAGACTGGCTAGGCCACTCCAGGACCTTAATGTGCTTCTTCTTGAGCCACTCCTTTTTTGCCTTGGCCGTGTGTTTTGGGTCATTGTCATGCTGGAATACCCATCCACGACCCATTTTCAATGCCCTGGCTGAGGGAAGGAGGTTCTCAACCAAGATTTGACGGTACATGGCCCCGTCCATCGTCCCTTTGATGCGGTGAAGTTGTCCTGTCCCCTTAGCAGAAAAACACCCCCAAAGCATAATGTTTCCACCTCCATGTTTGACGGTGGGGATGGTGTTCTTGGGGTCATAGGCAGCATTCCTCCTCCTCCAAACACGGCGAGTTGAGTTGATGCCAAAGAGCTCGATTTTGGTCTCATCTGACCACAACACTTTCACCCAGTTCTCCTCTGAATCATTCAGATGTTCATTGGCAAACTTCAGACGGGCCTATATATGTGCTTTCTTGAGCAGGGGGACCTTGCGGGCGCTGCAGGATTTTAGGCCTTCACGGCGTAGTGTGTTACCAATTGTTTTCTTGGTGACTATGGTCCCAGCTGCCTTGAGATCATTGACAAGATCCTCCTGTGTAGTTCTGGGCTGATTCCTCACCGTTCTCATGATCATTGCAACTCCACGAGGTGAGATCTTGCATGGAGCCCCAGGCCGAGGGAGATTGACAGGTCTTTTGTGTTTCTTCCATTTGCGAGTAATCGCACCAACTGTTGTCACCTTCTCACCAAGCTGCTTGGCGATGGTCTTGTAGCCCATTCCAGCCTTGTGTAGGTCTATAATCTTGTCCCTGACATCCTTGGAGAGCTCTTTGGTCTTGGCCATGGTGGAGAGTTTGGAATCTGATTGATTGATTGCTTCTGTGGACAGGTGTCTTTTATACAGGTAACAAGCTGAGATTAGGAGCACTCCCTTTAAGAGTGTGCTCCTAATCTCAGCTCTTTACCTGTATAAAAGACACCTGGGAGCCAGAAATCTTTCTGATTGAGAGGGGGTCAAATACTTATTTCCCTCATTAAAATGCAAATCAATTTATAAAAATTTTTACATGCATTTTTCTAGATTTTTTGTTGTTATTCTGTCTCTCACTGTTCAAATAAACCTACCATTACTATTATAGACTGATCATTTCTTTGTCAGTGGGCAAACGTACAAAATCAGCAGGGGATCAAATACTTTTTTCCCTCACTGTAGATAAAGAGAACTAAACTGGTCATTGTCTCCTAGGATCCATGTATGAATCACTTTTTGTGTATTTCAAATGTTGCTGTAAATATGACCACATTTGTATTTACTTCAAAATTCTAAAAACGAAATGATACTACAATCAAATGATGGTAAATCAGCTTTTTAGGACTAATGTGGATTGTACTTTGGGGAAAAGCTACACATTAAAGGAAACCTATTTTTGTTTTACAGGATATGGAAATTAACTATAATTTTGCTAAAATAAGTATTTTTTAAATTTATATGTCTCATGATGTTTTGATAAGAATTAAGTTTATATTCTTCTATGATTGTTGCTTGTTCCAATAGTTTATTCTTGGGTAATCCAATATGTTGGTAGTATGAAGGTTAAGTGTGTAGTGTATAATCAATTTCCAGATGTGATAGGATATACTTTTTTTTTTTGTTGAGGTCATTTGATCAAAACATTTAATTGAAGCATCATACAGATTATATTATTTGATTGTAACAGTGAAGAATCAAATAGCGCCCCCCTGAGCTGTTGGCATGCCGCTACAGGCTTCACATGTGGCAAAGAAAGTTTTCTTCTGACAGAGACCCTACTTGTTTTTGAGCTCCAAACATTTCATTTGTTTTCAGATTTGTATAATAGAATCAAACACAAGCTTTGACTTTTAACATCCATTTCCCCCTGGCAAGGATTTCTGTCACACATATTAAATCAACACTCCTACTTTAAAGTGAGCCACTGATATCCAGTGCTATGGGCATAAGGACATAGACATAGGGATCATTCAAAAGCTATGATATCACAAGGTATGGTGAGTGGCTCAAGCAGTGATTTTGAGGTAAATTAATTGTGAGTCTCCGGTTGCTGACCAGATGGTTGTTGTTGTCGTTGCAGGCTTTCTCTGAAGATCGAACCTATGCACGGCTCCCCACGCATGGCCTCATCCAAGGAAGACCTAGCAGGTAAGACCCGTGTGTGTGTGTGTGGCGTGTTTGTGCGCATGTTTATCTATGTTTGTGTGTCCTCCGTTTGAATACTATTGTATCTCCTTGGGTTTAGAGGCTTGTACGCACATCCCTTTCCTTCTGGCCAACCGTTCACATCCCTTTCCTTCTGGCCAACCGTTCACATCCCTTTCCTTCTGGCCAACCTTTCACATCCCTTTCCTTCTGGCCAACCTTTCACATCCCTTTCCTTCTGGCCAACCTTTCACATCACTTTCCTTCTGGCCAACCTTTCACATCACTTTCCTTCTGGCCAACCTTTCACATCTCTTTCACATTCCTTTCCTTCTGGCCAACCTTTCGGGAAGAATAAAGCCTTGAAAAGAAAGAAAACAAAGAACTGCAAGGTTAAGCACCGAGCAAACTCAATAGAATAGAGTTTCATTAACTTTCCCCATCCCATCTCAATACATGTGGGGTTGGCTGTGCCCTGCGGATGACCCTCAAACTGTGAGTTTGGGGGGCGGGGGGGGAGGGAGATACCCTGTCCCAGCACGCAACGGGGCTTCCAGCTCGTCCCCTACCTGAGTGTCTACGCCGTGGCAGAATGAGGTCACTGGCTACCAACACCGGTAGACCTCTCAGGGTTGAGTTATTGCGGGGGCCCTGAGGGGCCGGCGAGGGACAGCCCTGGTTGAGTCATTCCGTTTGGATTGGAGGGAGAGGGGAAACGAGCGCAGCGCAGCGCTGGCCTGGCCTGGCCGCTCCAGAGTGGGCTGAAACAACACAGGCAGGCCAGAGCCTCCGACGGTTCTCACCATTTCCCCCCGCGCCGACCCAGTCAGAGATGTCAGTCCTCCTCTCTTTCTCTTTACTTTGCTCTCTCTCTCTTTCTTGTACCACCTGTCTCTCTCTTTCACTTGCCTTCTATCTCCGCCCCTCCTCTCTGAGGTCATCTATAGAGTCATGGTGTTACAACAATTAGCCCTCGTGCTATCTGAGTAAATCCATGTCAAGGGCAGCAAACGAAAACAAGCAGTGATTTGAAATGCTCCATGTGGACAGACGTTACAGGGAATGGGTTCCTTTCCTTGATTTCTTGACATTCCTTTACTTTCCTCTGTCTGTTGACCAGGAGAGTGTTAAGGGTGATGTAATGGGGTTGGAATGGCTCCAGAGGGATGTGGGTTGGGGGGGAATAGAGAGCGCACAGAATGGTGAAAAAAATAAAGGTTGGAGGGGGAGAGTGTGTGTGAGATGACTCCTCATTCACAGTGATTGCGTATCGGCTAAACAATGTCAACCTTAAATCACTTGACGGCTACCTTCCGTTATGAAGGCACTGTGTTTAACCACCGTGTGTGTGTGTGTGTACAGTGCAGTGAAAAATGATTTGCTCCCTTTCAGATGTTCTCTATTTTTGCCTATTTTGGAAACTGAATGTTATCAGAGCTTCAACCAAACCCTAATATTATATACATGGAACCTGAGCGACAAATAACACAACATTTTGATACTTTTTCATTTATTTAATAAACAAAGTTATGCAATACCCAATGCCCCTGTGTGTGAAAAAGTAATTGCCCCCTTACAGTCAATAACTGGTTGTTTCACCTTTAGCTGCAATGACTCCAACCAAATGCTTCCTGTAGTTGTTGATCAGTCTCTCACGTCGCTGTGGAGGAATTTTGGCCCACTCTTCCATGCAGAACTGCTTTAACTCAGTGACGTGTGGGTTTTCAAGCATGAACTGCTAGTTTCATGTCCTGCCACAACATCTCAATCGGGTTTAGGTCTGGACTTTGACTAGGCCATTCCAGAACTTTTAAATGTGTTTATTTTCAGCCATTCTGATGTAGACTAGGACCTATTTAACCGGTCTAGAGTTTTTTCGGCACCCTTGGTGAACCTAACTCCGAGATAATACATATCACATGTGGCATTCCACAAGGTTCGATTTTGGGTCCTGTACTATTCAATTTATATATGTTACCACTTGGCAGCGTTATCAGAAAGCACAGTGTTAATTTTCACTGCTACGCAGACGATACACACCTTTACATTTCTGTGTAAGCAGAGGATTTTAGCTCCACAGATAAATTATTTGACTCTATAAGTGATTTAAATACTTGGATGGCTCACAACTTCCTCCAGCTAAATCAAGACGAGACCGAGGTACTTACTGTTGGAGCCAAAGAACAGAGAGAGAATCTGGCCTCACATTTTAATTTACGGGCAATAAAGATAAAACACAAGGTTAAAAAAACCCAGGTGTTATTTTAGATTCTGAACTCAATTTTCGAATCACACATCAGGAATGAGACCAAAGAAGCTTTTTACCACCTGAGGAACATTGCCAAGGTGCGGATGTCGCGCGCTGATATATAATTAATTAATTTTAAGATTATTCTATTCGTTTTTAAATCAATCCACGATTGTGCACCCCAATACATGTCAGACATGCTTTTAAGTTATGTACCCAGTAGGTCCCTAGGTCCTCTGGCACTGGCCTTTTAACTATCCCAAAGCCTAGGACCAAGAGGCATGGGGAGGCAGCCTTTAGTTATTATGCCCCCAGCCTCTGGAATAGCCTGCCAGAGAACCTGAGGGGGGCCAAAACTGTGGACGTTTTTAAAAGAGATCTTAAAACACACCTTTTTAGCTTTGCTTTTTACTTAGGGTGCTTTTTAGTCGTTCAGTATTTGTTATTCTTATGTATGTTGTGTAGTAAATATTTCAGTTTTTATTTTCATTGTTTTAATTTGTTTTCTTCCTGTGAAGCACATTGTGTTGCATTCAATGTCTGAAATGTGCTGTATAAATAAAGCTTGATTTGATTGTGATTTGATTCGTTCTGGATCATTGTCTTGCTTGCACTTCAGCTCACGGATGGATGGCCTGACATTCTCCTTTAGGTTTCTCTGATACAGAGCAGAATTCATTATTGTGAGAGACTGATCAACAACTGCAGGAAGCAGCTACAAATGGCACAACCAGTTATTGAGTGTAAGGGGGCAATCACTTTTTCACACAGGGGCATTGGGTGTTGCATAACTTTGTTAATTAAATAAATGAAAAAAGTATCAACATTTTGTGTTATTTGTTCACTCAGGTTCCCTTTATCTAATATTCAGTGTCAGAAATATAAAAAAATAGAGAATCTGAAAGGGTGCAAATACTTTTTCACGACAGTGTAGGTGTGTGTAGACAAGCTATATTTAAACAGGTGAGTCTATAAGGACTGCATTCTGTCCTGGGATAATGGGCCCTTGCCAGCCTGCCAGTCTTCCCAAAGACAAAAAGATGGCTAAAGGAATGGGGACAATGGATTATGGGTAGGGATAGGTATGGGGCAGCAAGCATTTAATACAAACAAAGGTAAAGGGAATGTTTAAGTCAATGTCTAAAGTGTTTTATGTGGGACCTTTTTACTATTAGATTATACTATTAGATGTATTATTCCATTGATATCCATTGATATTATTCCATTGATATCCATTGATATTATTCCATTGATATCCATTGATATTATTCCATTGATATCCATTGATGTTATTCCATTGATATCCATTGATATTATTCCATTGATATCCATTGATATCATTCCATTGATATCCATTGATATTATTCCATTGATATCCATTGATATTATTCCATTGATATGGAAGCACACTGAGGCTGTACACGTGACGTAGAAATAGTAGTGTGTTAATCCACAGTCGGTTAATTCCAGAGAACATCAGTTTTATTTGAGTTTTAGTATTACGTTTTTATTTGCGTTCACTGTCACACAATGTACCGGACGGGACAGCCAGTGGTGAGACATTCCTTCTGCGCTCGTTAACCAAAGCCGCTAAATGCAGTCTAATAGCATCATCGCCATCACTCAGCGACCAGACCCCAGGAATGTAACAAAAGCTATCTTTTTCCATGTCCCACTGTTCTAATCTCAGCGGCCAGGGACCTAGTTATGGGATGTATTTATCAGGGTTGCCACGGTAACATGTAACTTCTGTTTCTCCCCCCCCATGTTTTTCTAACACATTTTATTTTCATTACAAGGCCAGAAGGAAATGTGCAGGATATTCAGGTTTATAGCTTGATTACCACGTCGACACAGACAAGTAGGAGCAAACCAATGCTGTTGTTTCTGGACAGGACTGTAAGACTGGTAGCACACTGAACTCGAGCCTATTCATTTGCTTAGGGAGCTAACGCAAACCTTCAGGTTTCGGGCAAGGTTACTCATTATCACACAAGCATGGTTCACTGAACAGACTCTGTAACATGAGTGAAAAGAAACACTGTGCCACAAAAACAAATATTAATGTTACCATTTTACATTTACATTTTAGTCATTTAGCAGACGCTCTTATCCAGAGCGACTTACATTATCTTTTTATTTTTCATACTGGCCCCCCGTGGGAATCGAACCCACAACCCTGGCGTTGCAAACGCCATGCTCTACATCCCTGCCGGCCATTCCCTCCCCTACCCTGGACGACTCTGGGCCAATTGTGCGCCGCCCCATGGGTCTCCCGGTCATGGCCGGCTACGACAGAGCCTGCTATTGCAAAAAAGCCGGACATATGTACAGTATGTTATTAAGCAAGCAAAGCGCAAGAATACTTTTGTTACCCAGGCCCTTTCCTTATTGTTGTCACCTTTTATACATTTTACTGGAATTGTTTTGTGATGTCGACATTCAAAAAGGTGAAATTAATTAATTGCCAAAAGTACTGGAAACACACCTGACAGACAATGTGAAAAGATATAATCACAGATCAAGTGGCCGGGCCCCATCGAGGAAGGGTTAGGGTTTCCCATCGAGGAAGGGAAAGGGTTTCCCATCGAGGAAGGGTTAAGATTTCCAATCGAGGAAGGATTAGGGTTTCTAATTGAAGAAGGGTTATGGTTTCCCATCAAGGAAAGGTTAGGGTTTCCCATCGAAGAAGGGTTAGGGTTTCCCTTTGTGGAAGGGTTAGGGTTTGCCATCGAGTGAAGGGTTAGGGTTTCCCTTTGTGGAAGGGTTAGGGTTTGCCATCGAGTGAAGGTTTCCCATTGAGGAAGGGTTTCCCATCGAGGAAGGGTTTCCCATCGAGGAAGGGTTATGGTTAGGGTATCCGTTCGTGGAAGGGTTAGGGTTTTCCATTTTGGAAGGGTTAGCGTTTCCCAACGAGGAAGGGTTAGGGTTAGGGTTTCCCATTGAGGAAGATTAAGGGTTTCCCATCGAGGAACGGTTACAGGTTCCCATCGAGGAAGGGTTACGGGTTCCCATCGAGGAAGGGTTACGGGTTCCCATCGAGGAAGGGTTACGGGTTCCCATCGAGGAAAGGTTACGGGTTTCCATCGAGGAAGGGTTACGGGTTCCCATCGAGGAAGGGTTACGGGTTAGGGCGTCCCATCGAAGAAGGATTATGGTTATGGGTTCCCATCGAGGAAGGGTTATGGGTTCCCATCGAGGAAAGGTTATGGGTTCCCATCGAGGAAAGGTTACGGGTTCCCATCGAGGAAAGGTTACGGGTTCCCATCGAGGAAGGGTTACGGGTTCCCATCGAGGAAGGGTTACGGGTTAGGGCGTCCCATCGAAAAAGGATTACGGTTATGGGTTCCCATCGAGGAAGGGTTACGGGTTCCCATCGAGGAAGGGTTATGGGTTCCCATCGAGGAAGGGTTACGGTTACGGGTTCCCATCGAGGAAGGGTTACGGGTTCCCATCGAGGAAGGGTTACGGGTTCCCATCGAGGAAAGGTTACGGGGTCCCATCGAGGAAGGGTTACGGGTAAGGGTGTCCCATCGAGGAAGGGTTAGGGTGTCCCATCGAGGAAGGGTTAGGGTTTTTCCCAATGAGGAAGATTTAGGGTTTCCCATCGAGGATGGGTTATGGTTTCCCATAGAGGAAGGTTTAGGGTTTCCCGTCGAGGAAGCGTTTCCCATTGAGGAAGGGTTACGGGTTAGGGTGTCCCATAGAGGAACACTAGGGTTTCCCATCGAGGATGGGTTAAGGTTTCCCATCGAAGAAGGGTTAGGGTTTCCCATCGAGGAAGGGTTATGGTTACGGTTTCCCATCGAGGAAGGGTTAAGGTTTCCTATCGAGGAAGGGTTAGGGTTTCCCATCGAGGAAGGTTTAGGGTTCCCTATCGTGGAAGGGTTAGGTTTTCCCATTGAGGAAGGGCTACGGCTTAGGGTGTCCCATCGAGGAAGGGTTAGCGTTTCCCAACGAGGAAGGGTTACGGGTTAGGGCGTCCCATCGAGGAAGGATTACGGGTTAGGGCGTCCCATCGAGGAAGGATTATGGTTATGGTTTCCCATTAAGGAAGGGTTTCCCATCGAGGATGGGTTAGGATTTCCCATCGAAGAAGGGTTAGGGTTTCCCATCGAAGAAGGGTTATGGTTACGGTTTCCCATTAAGGAAGGGTTTCCCATCGAGGATGGGTTAGGATTTCCCATCGAAGAAGGGTTAGGATTTCCCATCGAAGAAGGGTTAGGGTTTCCCATCGAGGATGGGTTAGGATTTCCCATCGAAGAAGGGTTATGGTTACGGTTTCCCATCGAGGAAGGGTTAGGGTGTCCCATCGAGGAATGGTTACAGGTTTGGGTGTCCCATAGAGGAACATTAGGGTTTCCCATCGTGGAAGGGTTAGGGTTTCCCATTGTGGAAGGGTTCGGTTTTCCCATCGAGGAAGGGCTACGGCTTAGGGTGTCCCATCGAGGAAGGTTAGGGTTTCCCATCGAGGATGAGTTAGGGTTTCCCATCGTGGAAGCCACTAGGTGACATCAGGAGGAGCCATCTGGTCATTTCATAATCGTGGTAATAACAACCATCACAGGGACTGGGGATGTATCCTGTCCCCTGATTGGTTTGGGATTACATAACATGTCAGAGAAGGTCTCTGGGTCTCGGCCGTGTCTCCATTTTGTCAGCACGCCCATTACACCAACCGCATACAAGCCGTGCACGCCCAGTGCCAATGGGATGAGGTTATAGCGTTACTCAATCTCTCCGTACACAACGAGGCCAAAACAACATGACAGAATCCAGAAGACGCCGCTGCACGCACACACACACACACACACACACACACACACACACACACACACACACACACACACACACACACACTCACTCACTATATGATTAACCAAAATAATATACACACATTCTTGAATTCATTTACCACTAGCTTCATTTATGTAACGCATGCCAGCTGTTACATGGCATGAACCCCACAGAACATCACATCTTCCTATCAGCAACAACTGAACACACACACAAACAAACTCACAGAGAGATTTGCACAAATACCCCTAAAACATGAGCAAACACACATGCTTTGAATATACCTATTATGTTGAACAGTCCATGAACTGGCCCTCACACACATAGTGTATTATGTTGAACAGTCCACTAACTGGCCCTCACACACATAGTGTATTATGTTGAACACTCCACTAACTGGCCCTCACACACATAGTGTATTATGTTGAACACTCCACTAACTGGCCCTCACACAGTGTATTATGTTGAACAGTCCACTAACTGGCCCTCACACAGTGTATTATGTTGAACACTCCACTAACTGGCCCTCACACAGAGTGTATTATGTTGAACAGTCCACTAACTGGCCCTCACACACACTCACACAGAGTGTATTATGTTGAACACTCCACTAACTGACCCTCACACACACTCACACAGAGTGTGTTATGTTGAACAGTCCACTAACTGGCCCTCACACACACTCACACAGAGTGTATTATGTTGAACACTCCACTAACTGACCCTCACACACACTCACACAGAGTGTGTTATGTTGAACAGTCCACTAACTGGCCCTCACACAGAGTGTATTATATTGAACACTCCACTAACTGGCCCTCACACACACTCACACAGAGTGTATTATGTTGAACACTCCACTAACTGGCCCTCACACAGAGTGTATTATGTTGAACACTCCACTAACTGACCCTCACACACACTCAAACAGAGTGTATTATGTTGAACAGTCCACTAACTGGCCCTCACACCGAGTGTATTATATTGAACACTCCACTAACTGGCCCTCACACAGAGTGTATTATGTTGAACAGTCCACTAACTGGCCCTCACACAGAGTGTATTATGTTGAACAGTCCACTAACTGGCCCTCACACAGAGTGTATTATGTTGAACAGTCCACTAACTGGCCCTCACACAGAGTGTATTATGTTGAACAGTCCACTACCTGGCCCTAACACACACTCACACAGAGGGTATTATGTTGAACACTTCACTAACTGGCCGTCACACAGGGTGTATTATGTTGAACGCTCCACTAACTGGCCCTCATACAGAGTGTATTATATTGAACAGTCCACTAACTGGCCGTCACACAGGGTGTATTATGTTGAACTCTCAACTAACTGGCCCTCACACAGAGTATATTGTGTTGAACACTCCACTAACTAGCCCTCACACAGAGTGTATTATGTTGAACAGTCCACTAACTGGCCCTCACACAGAGTATATTATGTTGAACACTCCACTAACTGGCCCTCACACAGAGTATATTATGTTGAACAGTCCACTAACTGGCCCTCACACAGGGTGTTTTATTTGAACACTCCACTAACTGGCCCTCACACAGAGTGTATTATGTTGAACACTCCACTAACTGGCTGTCACACAGAGTGTATTATGTTGAACACTCCACTAACTGGCCCTCACACAGAGTGTATTATGTTGAACAGTCCACTAACTGGACCTCACACAGAGTATATTATGTTAAACAGTCCACTAACTGGCCCTCACACAGGGTGTATTATGTTGAACACTCCACTAACTGTCCCTCTCACAGAGTGAATTAGGTTGAACACTCCACTAACTGGCCCTCACACAGAGTGTATTATGTTGAACACTCCACTAACTGTCCCTCTCACAGAGTGTATTATGTTGAACACTCCACTAACTGGCCCTCACACAGAGTGTATTATGTTGAACACTCCACTAACTGGCCCTCACACAGGGTGTATTATGTTGAACACTCCACTAACTGGCCCTCACACAGAGTATATTATGTTGAACAGTCCACTAACTGGCCCTCACACAGGGTGTTTTATTTGAACACTCCAATAACTGGCCCTCACACAGAGTGTATTATGTTGAACACTCCACTAACTGGCTGTCACACAGAGTGTATTATGTTGAACACTCCACTAACTGGCCCTCACACAGAGTGTATTATGTTGAACAGTCCACTAACTGGACCTCACACAGAGTATATTATGTTAAACAGTCCACTAACTGGCCCTCACACAGGGTGTATTATGTTGAACACTCCACTAACTGTCCCTCTCACAGAGTGAATTAGGTTGAACACTCCACTAACTGGCCCTCACACAGAGTGTATTATGTTGAACACTCCACTAACTGTCCCTCTCACAGAGTGTATTATGTTGAACACTCCACTAACTGGCCCTCACACAGAGTGTATTATGTTGAACACTCCACTAACTGGCCCTCACACAGGGTGTATTATGTTGAACACTCCACTAACTGTCCCTCTCACAGAGTGTATTATGTTGAACACTCCACTAACTGGCCCTCACACAGAGTGTATTATGTTGAACACTCCACTAACTGGCCCTCACACAGGGTGTGGGGTAATATGTTGAACACTCCACTAACTGTCCCTCTCACAGAGTGTATTAGGTTGAACACTCCACTAACTGGCCCTCACACAGAGTGAATTATGTTGAACACTCCACTAACTGGCCCTCACACAGGGTGTATTATGTTGAACACTCCACTAACTGTCCCTCTCACAGAGTGTATTAGGTTGAACACTCCACTAACTGGCCCTCACACAGAGTGAATTATGTTGAACACTCCACTAACTGACCCTCACACAGAGTGTATTATGTTGAACACTCCACTAAGTGGCCCTCACACAGAGTGTTTATTTTAACACTCCACTAACTGGCCCTCACACAGAGTGTATTATGTTGAACATGCCACTAACTGGCCCTCACACAGTGTATTATGTTGAACACTCCACTAACTGGCCCTCGCACAGAGTGTATTATGTTGAACACTCCACTAACTGGCCCTCACACAGTGTATTATGTTGAACAGTCCACTAACTGGCTGTCACACAAGGTGTATTATGTTGAACAGTCCACTAACTGGCCCTCACACAGAGTGTATTATGTTGAACAGTCCACTAACTGGACCTCACACAGAGTATATTATGTTGAACACTCCACTAACTGGCCCTCACACAGGGTGTTTTATTTGAACACTCCACTAACTGGCTGTCACACAAGGTGTATTATGTTGAACACTCCACTAACTGGCTGTCACACAAGGTGTATTATGTTGAACAGTCCACTAACTGGCCCTCACACAGAGTGTATTATGTTGAACAGTCCACTAACTGGACCTCACACAGAGTATATTATGTTGAACAGTCCACTAACTGGCCCTCACACAGGGTGTATTATGTTGAACACTCCACTAACTGTCCCTCTCACAGAGTGAATTAGGTTGAACACTCCACTAACTGGCCCTCACACAGAGTGTATTATGTTGAACACTCCACTAACTGGCCCTCACACAGGGTGTATTATGTTGAACACTCCACTAACTGTCCCTCTCACAGAGTGTATTAGGTTGAACACTCCACTAACTGGCCCTCACACAGAGTGAATTATGTTGAACACTCCACTAACTGACCCTCACACAGAGTGTATTATGTTGAACACTCCACTAAGTGGCCCTCACACAGAGTGTATTAGGTTGAACACTCCACTAACTGGCCCTCACACAGAGTGAATTATGTTGAACACTCCACTAACTGACCCTCACACAGAGTGTATTATGTTGAACACTCCACTAAGTGGCCCTCACACAGAGTGTTTATTTTAACACTCCACTAACTGGCCCTCACACAGAGTGTATTATGTTGAACATGCCACTAACTGGCCCTCACACAGTGTATTATGTTGAACACTCCACTAACTGGCCCTCGCACAGAGTGTATTATGTTGAACACTCCACTAACTGGCCCTCACACAGTGTATTATGTTGAACAGTCCACTAACTGGCCCTCACACACAATCACACAGAGTGTATTATGTTGAACACTCCACTAACTGACCCTCACACACACTCACACAGAGTGTATTATGTTGAACAGTTCACTAACTGGCCCTCACACAGTGTATTATATTGAATACTCCACTAAGTGGCCCTCACACAGAGTGTATTATGTTGAACAGTCCACTAACTGGCCCTCACACACACTCACACAGAGTGTATTATGTTGAACAGTCCACTAACTGGCCCTCGCACACACTCACACATAGTGTATTATGTTGAACACTCCACTAACTGGCCCTAACACCTACACTCACACAGAGGGTATTATGTTGAACACTCCACTAACTGGTCCTCACACAGAGTGTATTATAGTGAACAGTCCACTAACTGTCCCTAACACACACTCAAACAGAGGGTATTATGTTGAACACTCCACTAACTGGTCTTCACAAAAAGTGTATTATGTTGAACAGTCCACTAACTGTCCCTCACACAGAGTGTATTATGTTGAACACTCCACTAACTGGCAGTCACACAGGGTGTATTATGTTGAACGCTCCACTAACTGGCCCTCACACAGAGTGTATTATGTTGAGCAGTCCACTAACTGGCCCTCACACAGAGTGTATTATGTTGAACAGTCCACTAACTGGCCCTCACACACACTCAAACAGAGGGTATTATGTTGAACACTTCCCTAACTGGTCCTCACACAGAGGGTATTATGTTGAACAGTCCACTAACTGGCCCTCACACACACTCAAACAGAGGGTATTATGTTGAACACTTCACTAACTGGTCCTCACACATAGTATATTATATTGAACAGTCCACTAACTGGCCCTCACACAGAGTGTATTATGTTGAACAGTCCACTAACTGGCCCTCACACAGAGTGTATTATGTTGAACAGTCCACTAACTGGCCCTCACACAGAGTGTATTATGTTGAACAGTCCACTAACTGGCCCTCACACAGAGTGTATTATGTTGAACAGTCCACTAACTGGCCCTCACACAGAGTATATTATGTTGAACAGTCCACTAACTGGCCCTCACACAGAGTGTATTATGTTGAACAGTCCACTAACTGGCCCTCACACAGAGTTATTATGTTGAACAGTCCACTAACTGGCCCTCACACAGAGTGTATTATGTTGAATAGTCCACTAACTGGCCCTCACACAGAGTGTATTATGTTGAACAGTCCACTAACTGGCCCTCACATAGAGTGTATTATGTTGAACAGTCCACTAACTGGCCCTCGCACAGAGTGTATTATGTTGAACACTCCACTAACTGGCCCTCACACAAAGTGTATTATGTTGAACAGTCCACTAACTGGACCTCACACAGAGTATATTATGTTGAACAGTCCACTAACTGGCCCTCACACAGGGTGTATTATGTTGAACACTCCACTAACTGTCCCTCTCACAGAGTGAATTAGGTTGAACACTCCACTAACTGGCCCTCACACAGAGTGTATTATGTTGAACACTCCACTAACTGGCCCTCACACAGGGTGTATTATGTTGAACACTCCACTAACTGTCCCTCTCACAGAGTGTATTAGGTTGAACACTCCACTAACTGGCCCTCACACAGAGTGAATTATGTTGAACACTCCACTAACTTACCCTCACACAGAGTGTATTATGTTGAACACTCCACTAAGTGGCCCTCACACAGAGTGTTTATTTTAACACTCCACTAACTGGCCCTCACACAGAGTGTATTATGTTGAACATGCCACTAACTGGCCCTCACACAGTGTATTATGTTGAACACTCCACTAACTGGCCCTCGCACAGAGTGTATTATGTTGAACACTCCACTAACTGGCCCTCACACAGTGTATTATGTTGAACAGTCCACTAACTGGCCCTCACACACAATCACACAGAGTGTATTATGTTGAACACTCCACTAACTGACCCTCACACACACTCACACAGAGTGTATTATGTTGAACAGTCCACTAACTGGCCCTCACACAGTGTATTATATTGAACACTCCACTAACTGGCCCTCACACAGAGTGTATTATGTTGAACAGTCCACTAACTGGCCCTCGCACACACTCACACAGAGTGTATTATGTTGAACACTCCACTAACTGGCCCTCACACAGAGTGTATTATGTTGAACACTCCACTAACTGGCCCTCGTTGTGTCTTCTACTGAAGTTGTGTTTCCAGAGAACGTCCTCTAATAACAAACAGACATCGGACGTATTTGGAGACGAGAAACTCAGCCAAGGCCTACGCACATGCCTCTCATTAACACGATGTTGCAGCCAGTTAGCCTCCACCACGAGAGGAAAACGTATGAGGGACACACATGAAGTCCACTTAGTCCCCTTGGGTCTGCCTAAAACCAGCTGACCGTCCAGACCGACTACGGTCCCCAGGTGGCCACCGTAGAGTTTACGATTTGAAGACGAAGCCGGGTACACGTTGCGATGTGTCTAACCATGCCTTCAGGATAACTTGTTAGGCTGTGTGCTGCCCACACAGAAGCAGCTCTTCAAGTCTACTTTTGGGCAGTCGGGGGGAAGTAGGAAGTAGATTGCTCCATTATGTGGAATCTGTGTGTTAATTGACGGATCCTTACTACTTGTACCGTAGGCTGCCAACCAGCCTGTTTACATACGTGATACGTGGTGTCTGTGATAACTATTTTTGCTACTTCTACTGGTGTCCCTGATTTCAAATCATTTCACTGTAAGGTTGTCTTCGACGAGGCAGGGTGCACCCACATTCTGCACCCCTAACAAAGCAGATATGTGTGATTGCAGTATGCCTTCACCTTTCACAACACACATCAGGAATTAAATGTCTCTAAACTCTTTAGTACATGTACACGATTCCAGTTCAGTAGCTCCCTTTTGCTGAGCCCCAGATTACAGGTACATGTTGTACTTTCCCTATTCTCATAAAGCATTTGTCTGAATGAGTGGCATGCAGGCTGTGCTCCATCATGTGTCCATGGAAAGGTCGTGTTCACCGCTGTAGAGTGCAGGGCTGGCCCAGAGCCATGCATTTAGAGAGACATTGAGGTTATTGCGTTATGATGCATTTACGTGACACTACAACATTCATTCTATGGCAGCCATGTTTGGCGCACCATGGGCAATATTGACCAATAGCAGTTAACAGAATTTTCTGAATTGTAAACAATGCTATGTACCAGATTCCAAATTCCCCGTCGTGAATGGATCAGTGGAATGCTCAAAAGCAACATGGCGTCTAAAAAGTTGGCCCAACCCTCTAAATATATGGCTCTGGCTCCAGGTTACCCACCTGGGTCTGCCTGCACATTAGCCCGCATCTAGACTCACTTATAGGTAAATCCCGAGTGGCGCAGTGGTCTAAGGCACTGCATCGCAGTGCTAGCTGTGCCACTAGAGATCCTGGTTCGAATCCAGGCTCTGTCGCAGCCGGCCGCAACCGGGAGACCAATGGGGCGGCGCACAATTGGCCCAGCGTCGTCCAGGGTAGGGGAGGGAATGGCCAGCAGGGAGGTAGCTCAGTTGGTAGAGCATGGCGTTTGCAACGCCAGGATTGTGGGTTCGATTCCCACGGGGGGCAAGTATGAAAATAAAAAAAAGAATAATGTATGCACTAACTGTAAGTCGCTCTGGATAAGAGCGTCTGCTAAATAACGTAAATGTAAATGTTATTCAACTCGGAGCACTTGTAAACTGCTGAACTTTAATTGTGGCAGCTGAGTAGGCTGTATCCCAAGGGGAAGACAAAGCACTACAGTACCATAAGGGTAGTTATTCCATGTATTCCTGTAAATCCAGGCTCACCCTTTACTTCATTACGGGTCACTCATCTCTGTGTAGTCTACACATCCTTAACTTGGAAGTGTTACATTTGGGCCATGTGACCGGCAGGAGAACGATACTGCCTATAGCAGGAGAACAGTGGGTGTGGTTGTGTGGTTGTGACTGATTTTGAATGTGTTCTACCGATTGCAGGAAAATACTTCCAACATGAAAGGCTAGTGTAACACGTGTTCCAACATGCCTTGATGTGATGTGTTATAGAACCGCCAAACGGGCGCAATTACACACAGTTGACAGCATTCCCCCCCCCGTGTTTCATCTTTTACCGTGCAGCAATGACCGAGCAGCCATCAGTGATTACCATGTCATACACATGTTCAGTAACATGTTCAGTAGTTTATACAGTATTCTACTTAATGATGAAAGTACTCCTGCCATATTACCTCATTCATGAAGAATTGCTCAGACCAGTACCTGATTCACACTCTAGTTCAGACCAGAACCTGATTCACACTCTAGTTCAGACCAGTATCTGATTCACACTCTAGTTCAGACCAGAACCTGATTCACACTCTAGTTCAGACCAGTACCTGATTCACACTCTAGTTCAGACCAGTACCTGATTCACACTCTAGTTCAGACCAGCACCTGATTCACACTCTAGTTCAGACCAGCACCTGATTCACACTCTAGTTCAGACCAGTACCCGATTCACACTCTAGTTCAGACCAGTACCTGATTCACACTCTAGTTCAGACCAGTACCTGATTCACACTCTAGCTCAGACCAGTACCTGATTCACACTCTAGCTCAGACCAGAACCTGATTCACACTCTAGCTCAGACCAGTACCTGATTCACACTCTAGTACCTGATTCACACTCTAGTTCAGACCAGCACCTGATTCACACTCTAGTTCAGACCAGTACCTGATTCACACTCTAGTTCAGACCAGAACCTGATTCACACTCTAGTTCAGACCAGTACCTGATTTACACTCTAGTTCAGACCAGTACCTGATTCACACTCTAGTTCAGACCAGTACCTGATTCACACTCTAGTTCAGACAGCATCACACTGTGCTGGGGTTTATTCACAAGAAAGCAAACAGCCGAAACAGGGAGGGACTAACCGGAACTTGTCCAATAAACTGTTTTTCGTTGCAAAACATTTTGCTACGGTTTGCTCTAATGAATACCCCCCTGATTTGGATATTCTGTTTTTACATCCTTATCCTTTCTGTTTTTACATCCTTATCCTTTCTGTTTTTACATCCTTATCCTTTCTGTTTTTACATCCTTATCCTTTCTGTTTTTACATCCTTATCCTTTCTGTTTTTACATCCTTATCCTTTCTGTTTTTACATCCTTATCCTTTTCAGCACAATTTCAGCAACTATGGTGGATGCATAACCAGGCCAGCCAGTACAGCTCG
Organism: Coregonus clupeaformis; assembly: GCF_020615455.1. NCBI lineage: Eukaryota > Metazoa > Chordata > Actinopteri > Salmoniformes > Salmonidae > Coregonus > Coregonus clupeaformis. The sequence continues at coordinate 9,122,203 of NC_059206.1, forward strand.
GCTTGGCTTGGTTCGATTTAGCCCTTATACCAAGTTCAGCTGCAGGGACTTTGTCAACACCAGTTAGCTTTTAAATAGGAAATAATGAGGCACATATGGGGAGCATTTAGCTAATTTGGCTGTGGGTTGGGAAGTATTTATCTATTGACAAGCAGAGCGTGGGATAGCAGGAAGGCTCTCATTTGTTGCTGCAGTTTGTTTACCATGGAACATCATTAGAACCATTAGGAGACGTAGCGAGATGAGATATACCATGGAACATCATTAGAACCATTAGGAGACGTAGCGAGATGAGATATACCATGGAACATCATTAGAACCATTAGGAGACGTAGCGAGATGAGATTTACCATGGAACATCATTAGAACCATTAGGAGATGTAGCGAGATGAGATTTACCATGAAACATCATTAGGAGACGTAGCGAGATGAGATTTACCATGGACCATCATTAGAGCTAGTAGGAGACGTAGCGAGATGAGATTTACCATGGACCATCATTAGAGCTAGTAGGAGACGTAGCGAGATGAGATTTACCATGGACCATCATTAGAGCTAGTAGGAGACGTAGCGAGATGAGATTTACCATGGAACATCATTAGGAGACGTAGCGAGATGAGATTTAACATGGAACATCATTAGGAGACGTAGCGAGATGAGATTTACCATGAAACATCATTAGAGCTAGTAGGAGACGTAGCGAGATGAGATTTACCATGGAACATCATTAGGAGACGTAGCGAGATGAGATTTAACATGGAACATCATTAGGAGACGTAGCGAGATGAGATTTACCATGAAACATCATTAGAGCTAGTAGGAGACGTAGCGAGATGAGATTTACCATGAAACATCATTAGAGCTAGTAGGAGACGTAGCGAGATGAGATTTACCATGGACCATCATTAGAGCTAGTAGGAGACGTAGCGAGATGAGATTTACCATGAAACATCATTAGAGCTAGTAGGAGACGTAGCGAGATGAGATTTACCATGAAACATCATTAGGAGACGTAGCGAGATGAGACGAGACGCCCCCGACTGGCTGAATGGTGGTAAACCCAGAGCCCTTCTCTAGATGAACATGGGCCATTAACGTTTCACTATTCACCACATTGTGGGAAAAGAGTCCTGAGAGCCAGTGTCTAGACCTCTTTACTCCTCCAGACCGACTGATTGGCCAGAGACATATATATGGCTCTGTGATTGGTCATAGTTTTTCTCTCTTCTTTGCGTGAGACATGGCCTATCCCCAAGTCTAGGTCCTGGAATCTAGACCAAAGTGGACCGTGAAGTCGACACTGACCCCTCCGAGTTTGGGGTCAATTTCATGTCGATGAAAATCTTTGTCACTGAAAATCACAACGAATTGGAAGATATCCAGTATTTTCGAGGATTATTTCGATTCACTCATTGACTTTAAATCAGGTTCTCGTAACTGAAGATCCAATAACATTATCATCATCATATTGTCGGCTGTTTATCGTCCTTGTATTGTAAATGTAAAACATTTACTCAAGTGTCTGTGGAGGTCTCCAACTGCAGTGCTGGGTTTTATCTGGTGATTTCATGACTGATTGAATGGCCCCAGTGGGCTTTAGTGCGAAGCGCCACACAAAGGGGGGAACCGAGACTTGAGTCAGAGGTTCCACTGGCAGAGAAGGCACATGCCAACACCACATGCCCTCGCCAAGACGACCACAAGTCCAGTGAGAGTGAAAATGTGGATAGGCTCATTATACAGCTGTATCAAACATGCAGTACATGGAAGGATATACTCATCACATGTGGCTAGAGGCTAATTAAACGGCAAACATGTCTACATGCTCAAACTACAACCCACTGACCCCACCTAGTGGACAGATTCTGAATAACGTCAATGGTCTCCGCTCAGCGCACTGGACTAGTTAAATCTAAAGATGCAGGTCTTCAAAATGGTTTGCATGCACCCACAGATGATCTGGCCTTACCTTATACCAGGTGTCTTCTAGCACATACGGGCATCGATCATATCATAAATGGAATTAATTTACCAGATTCCGGGGTCAGAAGGTCAAATGGCAAGGTGTTTTGGTTTTCTTTGAACTGAGAGCAGAGTGCCCAACAACATCAATTGTTTTATATCTGGTTGTGTTATTGTTTTTGTAAATAGAGGAGAACCATTCCCAGTTTTTATCTCTGGCCGCAGTAGCGGATAACAGCTGATTGCCAAAAGTGAGGCCAAGCTTTGTGCTTAATGACCCATGGCGGCGACTTGGAGGGATTCTGTGGTGACTTGAAGGATTCTGACTTGTAATACAACTGTGACTCATTTTTACTAATGGCCTCTCGTTTGCTCTTCCTAACAGGTCCGTCTGATGTGTCTGCCTCTGTGAGGTACATCTACCGGCGGCCCACCTGTCCCGACGCCTCGGTGGGGGTGCACATGCCCACCCCTCCCCCCTCTCGCCACAGGAAGAGCCACAGCCTGGGCAACAAGTGAGTGTCTGTGTACAGTACTGGTGTTTCAGTGAATATAGTAAGATATCACGTTACATCTCCAATAGAGGGTGATGATTTGCTACACCACACCACTACCATCTCTTCTCTCTCTCTGTTACTCTCCCTCCCTCTCTCCCTCTCTCTTCTCTCTCTCTCTCTCTCCCTCCCTCCCTCTCTCTCTCTGTTACTCTCCCTCCCTCCCTCTCCCTCCCTCTCTCTCTCCCTCCCCCCCTCCCTCTCTCTTCTCTCTCTCTGTTACTCTCCCTCTCTCTTCTCTCTCTCTGTTACTCTCCCTCCCTCCCTCTCTTCTCTCTCTCTGTTACTCTCCCTCCCTCCCTCTCTCTCTCTGTTACTCTCTCTCCCTCCCTCCCTCTCCCTCTCTCTTCTCCTCTCTCTGTTACCCTCCCTCCCTCCCTCCCTCCCTCTCTTCTCCTCTCTCTGTTACCCTCCCTCCCTCCCTCCCTCCCTCCCTCCCTCTCTCTCTCCCCCTCCCTCTCTCTCTCTCTCCCCCTCTCTCTCTCTCTCTCCCCCCTCTCTCTCCCTCCCTCTCTCTCTCCCCCTCCCTCTCTCTCTCTCTCCCCTCTCTCTCTCTCTCTCCCCCTCTCTCCCTCCTCTCTCTCTCTCTCCCCCTCCCTCCCTCTCTCTCTCTCTCTCTCTCCCCTATCTCTCTCTCTCTCTCTCTTTCTCTCCCCCTCTCTCCCTCTCTCCCTCCCTCCCTCCCTCCCTCTCCCTCTCCCTCCCTCTCCTCCCCTATATCGCTCCATCTCCCCTAGTATGATGGCGTACGGCATGGTGGAGAGTAAGAGCTCCACATTCCCCATTGAGAAGCCACGCCACCTGCTGGATGACAGCTTCCTGGAGTCCCAGAGCCCAGCTAGAAACAACCCACACAGCATCGCCGTATCTAACGGCATATCTTTAGGTACCCCTCATACAATCTCAATAGCACTTGATAGACTGCAGGACATGTTGAAAGATCCACAAAGCTGCACTATTGCACTGTTCTTGAAGTCTTGTCTGCAACATCTATTTTTATAGTCTATGCCTCTGTTGCAGGGTATGCAGTCACAGAGTTAAATCTATATTTCACCCCCTTAAATTGTATTCCATATTTTTGTCCTTCAGCTTTTTCTTCTAGGCCTATCTTTTGGATTAATTTCCCTCTGGGGGAAGAATCTAATGCAAACTTTGTATTGATGCAAATGCTTAGTTTAATGTGATGGTCCACTCCAAAGTTGAAGTTTGTCCGACATTTCCAGAACTCAAATCAGTCTAATTGGTCTAAACAAGACCAAGACCAGGGGAAACAATGGACCTATGTCTGCTTTATGGAAATATTTGTGTTTATACCGCACAAGATCAAACACTACAGCAAAGTCACATGTAAAAGAATGAATATTAGTATCATAAAGTAAATTTCATGAACAATAACGTGGTCCACATACCAATGTCCTTTGAAGATGTAGCTAGGTTTGTAGACATCCACACACCTCCGTGTTAACAAAGCTCACGCGTACCTGGTGCTGGCCATGTCGTCCCTACCTGGTGCTGGCCATGTCGTCCCTACCTGGTGCTGGCCATGTCGTCCCTACCTGGTGCTGGCCATGTCGTCCCTACCTGGTGCTGGCCATGTCGTCCCTACTGCTCTCTCACCATACAGGCTTCCTCTTAATAATAATAATAATAATAATAATAATAATAATAATAATAATAATATGCCATTTAGCAGACGCTTTTATCCAAAGCGACTTACAGTCATGTGCGCATACATTTTTACGTATGGGTGGTCCCGGGGATCGAACCCACTACCCTGGCGTTACAAGCGCCGTGCTCTACCAATTGAGCTACAGGGGACCACACTCTTGCACGTGCTTCAGACTCTCCCCAATTTTTTACTGTTCGCTCAGGTTCGTCATCAACCGAGCATAGTTCACGGCAGCGAATGCATAGTTTACGGCTGTGTGTACTCATCCCAACATGTTGATCTGAAAATGTCTTGACAAACATTGATTTTGGAGTCAACTTTCACTTTAAACTGTGCAATACTCAGGCTTAGAGTATTGAGTATTCTCAGAGGTTGCCAGTTAGCCGTGTCTGTCCGTGACAGCAGTGTTTCCCTGTCTCCTCTGTAGGCAGTAGTGAAAGCTCATTCGGCGAGGAGCTCTCGCCGGGGATGGAAAGGTTAGTACCGTCTGCCGTTTTTAACATGGCAACCCAACCCAGCACTTAACCTTACCGTTTTTTAATCACTTTGAAATGGGTCACTTTTTGCACACTATTAGTGAATGACATAGTCATAGATACAGTGGGGGAAAAAAGTATTTAGTCAGCCACCAATTGTGCAAGTTCTCCCACTTAAAAAGATGAGAGAGGCCTGTAATTTTCATCATAGGTACACGTCAACTATGACAGACAAGATGAGAATTTTTTTTCCAGAAAATCACATTGTAGGATTTTTTATGAATTTATTTGCAAATTATGTTGGAAAATAAGTATTTGGTCAATAACAAAAGTTTCTCAATACTTTGTTATATACCCTTTGTTGGCAATGACACAGGTCAAACGTTTTCTGTAAGTCTTCACAAGGTTTTCACACACTGTTGCTGGAATTTTGGCCCATTCCTCCATGCAGATCTCCTTTAGAACAGTGATGTTTTGGGGCTGTCGCTGGGCAACACGGACTTTCAACTCCCTCCAAAGATTTTCTATGGGGTTGAGATCTGGAGACTGGCTAGGCCACTCCAGGACCTTGAAATGCTTCTTACGAAGCCACTCCTTCGTTGCCCGGGCGGTGTGTTTGGGATCATTGTCATGCTGAAAGACCCAGCCACGTTTCATCTTCAATGCCCTTGCTGATGGAAGGAGGTTTTCACTCAAAATCTCATGATACATGGCCCCATTCATTCTTTCCTTTACACGGATCAGTCGTCCTGGTCCCTTTGCAGAAAAACAGCCCCAAAGCATGACGTTTACACCCCCATGCTTCACAGTAGGTATGGTGTTCTTTGGATGCAACTCAGCATTCTTTGTCCTCCAAACACGACGAGTTGAGTTTTTACCAAAAAGTTATATTTTGGTTTCATCTGACCATATGACATTCTCCCAATCCTCTTCTGGATCATCCACTCTAGCAAACTTCAGACGGGCCTGGACATGTACTGGCTTAAGCAGGGGGTCACGTCTGGCACTGCAGGATTTGAGTCCCTGGCGGCGTAGTGTGTTACTGATGGTAGGCTTTGTTACTTTGGTCCCAGCTCTCTGCAGGTCATTCACTAGGTCCCCCCGTGTGGTTCTGGGATTTTTGCTCACCGTTCTTGTGATCATTTTGACCCCACGGGGTGAGATCTTGCGTGGAGCCCCAGATCGAGGGAGATTATCAGTGGTCTTGTATGTCTTCCATTTCCTAATAATTGCTCCCACAGTTGATTTCTTCAAACCAAGCTGCTTACCTATTGCAGATTCAGTCTTCCCAGCCTGGTGCAGGTCTACAATTTTGTTTCTGGTGTCCTTTGACAGCTCTTTGGTCTTGGCCATAGTGGAGTTTGGAGTGTGACTGTTTGAGGTTGTGGACAGGTGTCTTTTATACTGATAACAAGTTCAAACAGGTGCCATTAATACAGGTAACGAGTGGAGGACAGAGGAGCCTCTTAAAGAAGAAGTTACAGGTCTATGAGAGCCAGAAATCTTGCTTGTTTGTAGGTAACCAAATACTTATCTTCCACCATAATTTGCAAATAAATTCATTAAAAATCCTACAATGTGATTTTCTGGAAATAAAAATGCTCAATTTGTCTGTCATAGTTGACGTGTACCTATGATGAAAATTACAGGCCTCTCTCATCTTTTTAAGTGGGAGAACTTGCACAATTGGTGGCTGACTAAAAACTTTTTTCCCCCACTGTATACAGACATACTTACAATGTATTGATGGGCTGTTTTGCATATTAGTTGATTTACCAACTAAAAGCAACTGCAAACACCCAAGTACAAACACATTTGGCAGAAATGTCTGTGAACCTGTTTTTGCTTTGTAATTGTGGGGGTATTGTGTGTAGATTGATGAATAAGGCTGTAATGTAACAAAATGTGGAAAAAAGGAAGGGGTCTGAATACTTTCCGAATGCACTCTACCTCTTGAATGATTTACTAAAAAGTGTATAAGTAGTTGCTCATGTTTATCATCTCAAAGGGATTACACGCCTGATACTAAAGTTTCACCCTGTTTTGAAATTGTTGCAAATTAGCGTAGAGCTGTAATTGTCTAATCGTGTCAAATCGACCTCACTGCATAAAACTCAATAAGAACAATATCATTGCTTTAAGGTCCCAGCATTGAGTGTCGAAAACAAAGTCTCATGTATCTGTGTTTCCACGTCCGACAGGAAGTGCAATTATCCTCAACCGATTTCCCATCTTTAATCCCAATCACTGAATGAATCAGACCAGGGTCAAATACACTGCACTTCATTTAACTTGGGAGTTTGTGCTTTTGGAGATTATTTGATTGGGTTTCATTGTTCCCGGGAAAACTAAATCAAGTGCTCCTCAAGTATTTGACATATGTATTTGTCCCAGGTCTGGAATGAACATCAGAACTATTAGGTACACTTGTGAAAAAGGGGGGTATTGTAAACCAAATAGCAGTGGCCCTCCTGGCAACTCGGACTGACTGTTGACAATGTGCAAACACAGGGGGCGCATGTACGCTACACTGGGCCCCAACTGGAAGGTCCCGCTACGCAATTCACCCCGGATCCGCAGCTATGTTTACAGGTACAGTGCAGTGGTGGTGGAGGAGGGTTATGTCACATGTTCTAGGGTCATAGGTCATTCATCTCTGGGAAAAGAGGGTGGGGTCACGCTGTCACCTCTTTCACTGCATGCAGCGTCCGTCTCACTCAGCCTCTTCACGCTGTCGGTGGAAGTTGCCCCTAACCCCTGGTCTACGCTCAGTTTCTCCCCAGTTTGGGTGGGTTCAATAGTTAAAGGGGAGGTTATGGTGTTTTACAACTTGATGTTAGATGGTTCCTCACCCTGATAGTAGTTTATGGGCCAGGAGAAACTGGAATCCATGGCCACTGCTAGCTGAAAATGGTATGGGCGTGATAGGGGCATGTGGAGCATATTAAGAATATAATGGCCAAATGAACTGAAACCAACTCAATTATTTTGTTTGACGTTACTTAAAGGTGATTTTGCTTTCTTTCTTTTTATACATGCTCCGCATGATTTTTTAGATAGTGCAGGCTGAAGTTTGTAGTGGCTGTTTAAAGAAAACCAAACTATTGATTACATTTTCTCTTTGCACATAGACACGTTTTAGGGTGAAGAACTATCTCACATTATATTGTAAAATACTGAACTTCCCCTTTTAAAGTTGGGGTTTAGGGGTTGGGGTTTGTGAAAGATGTACTGAGCTTGGAGTAGGGGAAACTTCTACCCATCCTGCTCTGTATATCACAGTCACAGCCTTTGAGTCCCTCGTCCCCACACTCAAGGGTAAGGGACAAAGGACTTGGGACAAACGCAACATAGTTCCTTGACTCTTGTCTTTTGGGATGTGGTTTCCTTCACTTGGGACCCATTGACCCTAAGGTGTCTGTCTGTCATTGGGGAGGGTGTTTCACTGAGAATTTAAATTAGATCCATTGAACCATTGTGGCAAGAGGAGTGTAAAGGATGCTACCTCAGGGTTGTCATGGTAATGTTCTACTGTAATTTATACTTTATTTACATTTACATTTACGTCATTTAGCAGACGCTCTTATCCAGAGCGACTTACAGTTAGTGCATACATTATTCTTTTTTTATTTTTATTTATTTTTATTTATTTATACTGGCCCCCCGTGGGAATCGAACCCACAACCCTGGCGTTGCAAACGCCATGCTCTACCAACTGAGCTACCTCCCTGCCGGCCATTCCCTCCCCTACCCTGGACGAATTGTGCGCCGCCCCATTGGTCTCCCGGTTGCGGCCGGCTACAGCAGAGCCTGGATTCGAACCAGGATCTCTAGTGGCACAGCTAGCACTGCGATGCAGTGCCTTAGACCACTGCGCCACTCGGGAGACCAATATATACCGTGCACTCATTGACGGACACTATGGGCCAAATCCTAACTCATGTGCATACGTGCAACTCTTCCACTGATATCGACGCATGGTTTACACAAAAGCTTGAAGGTATGCGCATATTATCTCAAGTTAGCTTTTGGCCCTTCTGTTCCAATATCGACTCTCTGCTACAGAGGGATCAGAATGTGGTCTGAACGTGGTCGAGACCAGGCTAACCTTTATCACCATCAGCTTGTCCCCTTTTGGTTGGCATGGCGATCCCATGCTTCCCCTCGTCCGGCTCCCAAGAGAATCTGAATAGCTAAAGTGCCTATAAACAGTAAGGCAAAATTGGTTGGAATTACATCATTCCTGTTGTTTACTGATTATATAAGGAAGGAACTCATATAACACATCATTAACTCGTTATTTGGTTGTTATCTGACCAGATATCCAAAAATATGAAGGCTTTCCCTGATGTCTTGATAATGTCATGAATACATATTTTCTTTGTCTTAATCTGGTTCCCTGACCACTCTATGACCAGAAAAACAGTTTACAATGGAACAATGACGTAATTATGACATTCCATGCCTAATTTGGCCCGCTGGGTACCTATTGTTATCACCAGTCTTGTTTATTAAGACTGAGTGTTTCAGATAGGCTTCCTTTGGTCACACCCCTGCTCTAATCTTAGCTTAAGTGGAAGTTAGTAAAAAGCATGCAAGCCCCAGTCCACGTCTGGAACATCCCGTTATGACACAACACCCATATCTGGTCATTTTCGGGAGCTCTGCCAGAGAGACAGTGGCGTCAGAAACCTATACCCTTTTCACGCTATCATGTTCTGTTTATATGGTTCGTTCCAGCAACTATGGTGGAATGCGAAATCAGGCCTGCTCAGTACGGCTTGGCCTGGTTCAGTAGTGTGAAAAGGGTACTAGAGAAGCCACTGTCTCTTCTACTACTGCTCATACGACTTTGGTTTTGACCACTCCCCCAGCCCCTCAGGTGCCAACCCGTGCCACGGGTGCAGCGAGGTGGGCAGTGTTACTATCGAGGGGCCCCTTCGGAGGAAGACCCTGCTGAAAGAGGGCCGAAAACCCAAGGTAAGGAGTGATGTGTCCACTGTCTGACTCCTGGTCCAAGGTAAGAATGGATGTGTTCTCTGTCTGACTCCTGGTCCAAGGTAAGGATGGATGTGTTTTCTGTCTGACTCCTGGTCCAAGGTAAGGATGGATGTGTTCTCTGTCTGACTCCTGGTCCAAGGTAAGGATGGATGTGTTCTCTGTCTGACTCCTGGTCCAAGGTAAGGATGGGTGTGTTCTCTGTCTGACTCCTGGTCCAAGGTAAGGATGGATGTGTTTTCTGTCTGACTCCTGGTCCAAGGTAAGGATGGATGTGTTTTCTGTCTGACTCCTGGTCCAAGGTAAGGATGGATGTGTTCTCTGTCTGACTCATGGTCCAAGGTAAGGATGGATGTGTTCTCTGTCTGACTCCTGGTCCAAGGTAAGGATGGATGTGTTCTCTGTCTGACTCCTGGTCCAAGGTAAGGATGGATGTGTTCTCTGTCTGACTCCTGGTCCAAGGTAAGGATGGATGTGTTCTCTGTCTGACTCCTGGTCCAAGGTAAGGATGGATGTGTTTTCTGTCTGACTCCTGGTCCAAGGTAAGGATGGATGTGTTCTCTGTCTGACTCCTGGTCCAAGTTGATGCTTTTCCAACTTTTTCTTACCCACTCATTACTCCTTTTCTCTGTCATTTAACGTTTTCTTACTGTTATACAAATACTATAGTATATTCTTATAATCAACACTGTCATGTTATCTGTGTGGGTGTGCTCCAGTTGTCATCGTGGACGCGCTTTTGGATCACTCTCTCTGGCTCGACACTGACGTTCTACGGGGCCAAAGCTTTGAGGGCCTCCGAGAGGAAGCATGTGAGTGAGACCATGGGTGTATTCACTAGGGAGCAAACGGACGGAACAGGGAGGGACTAAGTTGAACTAGTCCAATAAGAAACTTCAGTTTTTTGTTGCCAAACGTTTTCAGTTGCAAAAATGTTTTTCTACGGTTTTCTACGGGGGTGCACTAATTAACACACCCCCTGAAGAACCTGTCTACCGCAGGTCTTTTATCTCAACACAAACTAAATAATGGTCCTAATAGTCACAATGTTCAGTTTACTAGAAAGAAATGTAGTGGAAACAATGTTCAGTTTACTAGAAAGAAATGTAGTGGAAACAATGTTCAGTTTACTAGAAAGAAATGTAGAGGAAACAATGTTTAGTTTACTAGAAAGAAATGTAGTGGAAACAATGTTTAGTTTACTAGAAAGAAATGTAGTGGAAACAATGTTTAGTTTACTAGAAAGAAATGTAGAGGAAACAATGTTTAGTTTACTAGAAAGAAATGTAGTGGAAACAATGTTCAGTTTACTAGAAAGAAATGTAGTGGAAACAATGTTTAGTTTACTAGAAAGAAATGTAGTGGAAACAATGTTTAGTTTACTAGAAAGAAATGTAGTGGAAACAATGTTTAGTTTACTAGAAAGAAATGTAGTGGAAACAATTGATGAGTAGCAAATAAAGAAATGTGAGTAAAAGTGGGAGAAGACGTGTGGATCAACAACCAAACAAAGGACATCCTCTAGAGGCTAGAAGGCTGTATTGTTTTCGTTACACACTTGCGATGCCGTGCATCTGATCCAGTGTATCTAATCTCACGTCTTCCCTGCAGTACAAATCTTCGGCCTGTAAGAAGGTATGTGTTACGGGCTGGATGGTGGTCCTGCCTGATGACCCCGCTAGACCGAACATCTTCCACCTCAACGACCCGGATAAAGGTGAGCCTTGGAGATTTAAAAAAATAAATAAAAAATTATACAGGTGAAATTGTATTAGTGTAAAATATAATTTTCCCAAAGAATTCGGCAGACAATATACGGTAGCTCAGTATTTGTATTATTTATTTTATACAGTCTTTATCAAGGGATCCAATAATTCTGGATGTGACTGTACACTGTATTGTTGATCCCGGGACATATTCATTTCGAAGGGAAAAGTGTTGCTGGATGTCTGGGGCATATAGGGTTTGGTTTTCTAGCACAAATTTGCGAATTGACACCTGTGTCAGAGGAGCTTGGAAGTGAAGCACGCTCTCACGGCAAATGAACGGGGGTTGAACGTACACACTTCTCGAATCCAGACTTGGCCGTGAACATGAACTGTTGTTGTCCGTGGTTTTGTCGGGTAAAGATAGTCCTAATTTGGTGTTGTACTTTTTTTTATTTTGCTCACCCAACCACGATGATGACTTTCGTCATTCGGAGGACGACCTTGTCTCTTCAGTTGAGGTTGTATCAATTTTGTGCACCGGTAGCTAGGTTTCCATCCAATCGGCACCAGATTTTCACGTGAAGATGTTTCCATCATATTGACTTGTTGCAGATAAAAGGCTGTGTGATGACGTAGTGCACATAAAAATTACTTTGGTGGGTAAATTCCCATGTAGCGAATAAATAATATTAAGTTAAATGGGTATAGCCTACATCAGGGCCTCCCAAACTTTTTCACTCAGGCCCCCGGTCCAGCATTGATCTCGACATTTCTGACAATGTATAAATAGCTCTCTAAGGCAGGGTTTCCCAAAATTCTGTCCTGGAATTAAGACCCTCGATATTTATTGGAAAGGAGCATCAAGCTCATCACCGTGCACTTTCCCCACCCTGTGAAGTTCATCGTAACTTATTTCATCTGTAGCCTAATAAACTGCATGGTTTATCGACGAGTCGTAGTGGGAGGACAACACATGTCATTGCGTGACTTCAAATTTAATTCAATTTAATGGTTATTATATCAATATTTGCGCATAAAAGCATTTCCACAGAGATTTCTTGCCGAATTCATTTTACAAACACAAAAAAGATCCCACCTTGTCGTATTTTGTTTTGTCTACAAATGTTCTGTTTCCATGACATTTTTCATCCGACATGTACTTTACTCGCATAAAAAGGTTGTCTTGTTGCTTCACAGGTAATGTTTACAAGTTCCAGACGGGATCCAGATTCTCTGCAATCATCTGGCACAAAAACCTGGAGGAGGCTTGCAGGAGCGGTAGACCTCAGGTATGTTGTCATTAATCAATTGAATTTATTAGATTATTTTTAAAAAATGACAGACACAACATCAATTCAATTGTAGGACATGCATTAGAAAATGATTGAGGATGACGCCAAAAATGTTATGAATTAAGTAAATAAATAAAAAATGTATATGTTGGGAAAATGTGCCATTTGATTCTGACCACAGCTGTCAATCACCTAATTCCTTATTGCTTCATTAATGTACTTAATGAACTCTGCTTATGTCTTACCAGATACCAACCAACCTAATGTCATTTGAGTAGTGGACGACCTGTGAGCTTGCCCAGTGGGGAGTGACAGTGCCAAGTCCAATTTACATGGGAGTCTAACAAACTCTGACAAAATGGTGAAACGGAGGAACTGAGTGGAATCCTAAGAAATGGGGGGGTGAGGAAGTGCAGAGGTGTGTCCTGTGTCCGATTCTACAGACTGGAGCAGATGCTCTTTTCCACTGGACACACACAGCAGCTTTTTTAGCCAAGGACTACGTGCCATGACGTTTCTCTATCCAGAGAAAGGAAAACGAATATTTCCCGCCCTTGTTTCGTGTCAATGCTTTCTCGCTTGTCGTCGTTTGTTCCCCTGCTGTAGACATGTGAGCAGGCTCATATTTCTTTGGCCCATGTTGGGTTTTGCTCAGAAGAAAGGAGAAAAAAAAAAAGACCTGTAGAAGAAGACTGACAGTGTTAAGAGACTGTGGTAAGTAGGCTCAGGGACCAGAGATTTGGGCCCTTTGGAGATCAGCACTGCGATGGCCCCCTAACTATTTGAGCCAATGTTTCAGACCACTGTTGACTGGACACCTTGCAAAACACACGCGACACTGATGCTCATCGTCGACCCTGGTCCTTGCATCATGCAGCGGACTGATGCTCATCGTCGACCCTGGTCCTTGCATCATGCAGCGGACTGATGCTCATCGTCAACCCTGGTCCTTGCGGACTGATGCTCATCGTCAACCCTGGTCCTTGCATCATGCAGCGGACTGATGCTCATCGTCAACCCTGGTCCTTGCGGACTGATGCTCATCGTCAACCCTGGTCCTTGCGGACTGATGCTCATCGTCGACCCTGGTCCTTGCGTCATGCAGCGGACTTTACAGCAGAAGTCATGACTCTTTGAGTTTTCAAATAAGGGAGAAAGGATTTAGCTTTCTGAATAACTAGTTATTTAACATACAGAGGCTCAGCCAAACCTAAACCACCCCTTGCTCTGTCAGCCCATTCTATTTATTATAGCCATACAAACAATGTCTGCCAGTTAAAGACCAATTTTTTAAACACCAAGTAGGTTGAGCAAGAAAAGCCTTTATTGGTTCAGATGACAAATGGTGATAAAGACTGTTTTTCTACCAGTCAGAAATGAAACAAACACACAGAACATTTTTACGTTGCTCTTTTGTCATAACATTTTAGTTTGATTCACTACTTTATTGTCCAACAAGGGGAAATGTATTTGGTCACTTGCAATGACATTCGTCGTCATATAGAAAAGACGTCACCTATTTTCCTCTTGTATACGAACCAGCTTGAAGCTCACTACCAGATAAAGGCCAGCTTAGAGAAGGGTCAAGAAGACATTAGATCTGCCAAGGCTTCAGTTCTTCAAAGCATCACCCTAGCATCTTATGGTATTCATCTGGTTGAGATTTCAGACAAGTCAGTGGGTTTCAGCACCATCAGTGAGTTCATTGTAAATATATTTTTAAAATATTTATTTATTTAATCTTTAGTTGCCAATGGGAAATTATACCATGGTATGATTACAAGGGACAGTTCACACATATTACAAAATTACACCCTGTGAGCAGTCTATGGACAAGTTTATGACAGCAATCCATGCTTTGGTTTAGTTTCCCTGGCACTGTTTCCTCATGCTAACGATTTAGCAGTTGTGGCACAAATCCCATTCAAGTCATGGGACCGATATTAGCAAAAGTATCTAAAATTGATTGTGAAGTTCAAAATTGTAATTTATAGACTTGAAAATGATGCACAGAAAATGCTAATATTGGTCCAATGACTTGAATGGGATTATGTTAACAGCCTGGGTCACTAAACCGAAGCATGGATTGCTGTCCATAGACTGCTTACAGGGTAAGGAAACCAACACCAACAAACTCGGTTTCCTGTTATTTTGAGAGACGCAAAAAAGGGACGTCGATGCCATGAGTACAAGCCAACAAGGTTACAATTTGAAACATTATCTGTGTGTGTGGACTTAATGTGTTTAAAATGTCCAAAACAAACATAAGACATGATATCATGTATGGCTGGAAAATAAGAACTAAATTATTTCGTGAATGAACTGATTTCATTGAAGCCATAGTCCCAAATGCATCCCCTGTAAGTATGCTGAACGCCAATCATCTATGATGTGACAATCAGAAGGGTGACATCTTACCCAGGTCAAAATGATTACCTGTGGTTTAACACGTTTGGTACTAAAAATATCCATCTCTGTAAAAAGTGGTTAGGACATCAACCTTCATTTTCTATTTATTTAAAGAAATATGTTATTTTTCTGTATTAATTACCACCCACCAAAGTGTGTATGACTGAGCCAATCATTGAGTTGTTTAAAATATCTATAATGTAGTATTGTTTTTTTTTATGAAGGACTGCATTCTGAACAAAAAGAGAGATACGGGTAACTGCCAAAATAAAGGAAACACCAACATAAAGTGTCTTAATAGGGCGTTGGGCCACCACGAGCCGCCAGAACAGCTTCAATGCACCTTGGCGTAGATTCTACAGGCGTCTGGAACTCTATTGGAGGGATGCGACACCAGTCTTCCACGAGAAATTCAACCTTTTGTTGATGGAGGTTGAAAACGTTGTCTCAGGCGCCGCTCCAGAAAGTGTTCAATGGGCTTGAGATCTGGTGACTGAGACACACAGACCCTTTAAACCCCCCTGTGCTCCCTTTGAGACCCCCTCTTTCAAAGTCACTGAGATCTTCTTCTTCTAGCCACGGTAGCCAAAATAATGGGCAACTGGGCATTTTTATACGTGATTCCTAAGCATGATGGGATGTGAATTGCTTAATTAACTCAGAAAACCACACCTGTGTGGAAGCACCAAGATACTTTGTATCCCTCATTTACTCAAGCGTTTCCTTTATTTGGGCAGTTGCGTATAGGTGTTCGGTGTAGTAATGCCTCTCTCTCTCTCATCTATTGTGTTCCATAGTTCCACTTTTATCTAAACCTATTTCTTTTGAAACCAGAGAGTAACTTTGTTTGACTTTGTAGTGATCTGTGTCGTTGCTACAATACCGTCCCAAGTTTCAGATTGTAACTGTTTTCACGTGCATATTGAAACGTCCATAAATGTGAAAAGTTATGTGCTTTACACAAACTGAGTTACAATTGACTTGCATTGCTTTCACAGACTTACGGTTCTTATTCTGCCAGCTCAATGGAAAATACTTGTTTGTGCTGTTGTCGTCATAAATGTATCACATTGTACAGGTCTGAAAGTTGCACATGTGATTTTATTATTACTTTACATTGAAACATAGAACATTGAGGGATTTTGGAATTGTGTGGCAACGATAGTGTTTTTGTAATGCCGGTGTATATAACTTAGAAAGTTATTAGAAGATTATTCAAAGACAGATGTTTATTTTCATAAAGACTTTTGGAAAGCAGATTGGTCTGTTTCACTCTAGATCCTCATTCTCTTCCACCTGTATCAGTGGACCAGAACTAAATTATGGGGGGCACCCCCCAAATGAAGGATTAGAAATGTACACCTGTATTTGATTTCTATTTGTACTTGGTTAAAACACCTGAAACGCTAAAACACATCACTGTTTCTCTCCATGTGCAGAGGGTATTTTTTTTTCTTCAGACAGAATTAGCTGTCAATAAAATCAATACAATTTGATGGATCATTGTATTGAAGCATATTGAATGCACATCTTCAATCATTGTCAAGTGGAACCCAAAGTCTAGCCCCTGTTAACTTCCTCTAAATCCTCTGAGGTTAGGGTTAGCAGTTTGTTTCATATACATTATAAATGTATTTGTGTCATGTACATAATACATTTGAAGTCACTTTTTGGTTTGCTATCATGTCTTTTATTTCAGCGCTCCGTGAGTATATTAGTCTGCTTTCTTCGTCTGGTGATTTTAATTTGATACTTGTATCGGCCAGATTTCCTGTTTGTAAAACGTAGATATGAAATATGGGGACGTTGCATGTATTTTGTGTACAAAGTTTTCTGGTGTCTGTAGTGACTGTGAAAAATGACAACCACTCACTTGTATTGCCCTGTGAATATTTTGCTAAGTTATTTCTAACCTTGGCATTGATGTACGTTGCTGTATTTTTCAGCTTTAAACATTGACACCGATCATGAATTAAAACCATTCTGTAAACTGAGCTGGTGATTTCTTAATGATGACAATTGACAAATACTTTTTCAATCATTTTATTTTTTGTTCATAAAAATTTCGTGATATCAGATTTTCAACATTTTGATGCCATATTTATAATTATATAACAATTTTGCAACAAGTTTTCCACCAACAGGTTTCTGTGCCAATGCACCACACAACCAATAAACAAACCATACCGACTTGAGGCACTTCAATATCATGGTTTGTGTTTTCAACACAACAACAAATAGACTGTGAACCTCGACAAACAGAAAATACATTCCTCCCTACCTTGTAGGCCGACCCAGTATCAAAGGTTTGGCTTGACAATCTCCGAATGTCATTAAACTTTTTGGTGTTTTGTAACAGATGTCTCTTTCCATTCATAAATTGGCCGCTGCAAGGTTTGGATTGCTTGATTGATTTTGTCAGTAAGAAAAATATATATAAAGATTTTTTAAAAGTGATAAGCATTATATTGTTATATTGTAGAAGTAACTCTGGTAGGCCTGAAACAGACTTCCTCACCTTTAAGTTTAAATGTCGGAGTCAGTCGGAGCGCGGTGGCGCACTGCCTTCACATCATAAGCTAAAGCTTAATAATAGCCACGCCTTACCAAACATTTCTAAACTTTTATAATAATAATATCAAATATAAGTCAAGCCATTGTTTACAGGGAAGCAGAAAAGTGAATGTAAACCAGGGAAAAAAAACATACTACCCTCCCCTTTGCCCAATAAAAACATACTACCCTCCCCTTTGCCCAATAACAAACCACACAACCCTCCCCAAAGCAAAAATAAATAAATGGTTTTGACAACCCCCCCCACACGACTGTAATGTCTCATTTGTTTTACAGATTAATCTTGTGTTTTGAGAAAGTAGATAACAGTTGAATACTAAATATAAATGAGTATGAATAATTTACATCAAATAAAACTTTAATTTCAGTAATGTGCATTGACATAAACAATGAAAACACTGTTGGAGTTTGTGTTGCAGAGATGCACTTGGAAAGTAAAGGAAGAAATACACAAGATGGGTTGAATAAATATGTATATATTATATTTTATACATGTATTTTTTTGTACAAATAAATAATTTAATATGAACACAAACAAAACAAACAATTAAATCTCTACCTCCATCCCTATATTGTCACAAAAATCACAATAATATTCCAGCTACACCGCTACCTCTGGATCCCACTGCACACACCTGCAGTGGAACCAGTGCTGGCAGAAGTCACAGCACAACCATGGCACCTCGGATCTACACTCCTGAGAGGAGCTTGCAGGCGGATCGCGCTCCCAGCAGCGAGGTGGTGTCTTCTTTTATAAAATAATCAAATAATAATCAAATTGATTAACATGGTTTTGCAAAAAATGTAGAAGTTCTTCAACAACAATAGTAATTGAAACAACAGAGAGAAAGAAAAACAGATGATGAAGTACCTGAGGGCGGTGCCAAGGGCGGTGCCAAGGGTGGCGTGACAGACGTGACCGCTGGAGCTTTTCTCTTCATTTTTCTGTGCTGCAGTTTGAGAAAAAGTAGTGTTAGACAGAGCATGTTTCATGAAAACCCTTTATAACTTTTTTTTTTACATCAATACCTCTGGAGGAAGCTGCAGAGGTTTTGGAGGAGGTGGAGATGACTTGAGGGCTGGTGCTATGGACTGTAGATATGTAAAGAGAGAGATTTTTTTTTTTACATTGCTGTTTTATAAAACAGATAACAGTCATTTTTTCGTAATTTAACATGTGTTTACCTGTGGAGGTGGCTGTATTCAAATTGCAGGGGGCAGGGACACCAGACGAGGCTGCTATGGTGGTGTGACCAGGGGAGACGGAGGAGGCAGTTGGTCCAGAGGAGGCCGTGTTGGTGGTGACAGAAAGGGGGGGTGGTGTGCATCGTGGTGGTGGTGGACAAAACCGCCGACGATGGCTTGGAGGAGCTGGTGTTTGTAACGGTGGGGTTGAGGGGCCGACGATGGTGTGGCCGGGAGAGCAGGCACGTGGCCTTCTTCTGCAGCTGGGGACTCCGGCGGCTCCTACAGGTGTTGCACACTTGGAGGCACTGGCAGTGGTGATACAGCTGTCAGGAGTGGTTCCAGCAGGGGGTCCATCAGAGGCGGTGGCGTCAATGGTCTCATCCATGGCAGCCCTCTCCTGTGCCCTCTGTGTTCTGAGGGCTGCCCGACGCTCTCTCTCCTCTGCCTCGGCCCTCGGCCCTCTCCTTCTCACCCCTCTCCTGCCACTGGCGCGTGTATTCCTCCCCGGTGAGGCATGTGGCGACCACAGGGAGGCTTCTGTATCGGTCCAGCCGATACTTCAGGACAGTAAAGATGTGCCCCAGGTGCTTCGCTATCAGCCCCCCTCCTCCCCCTCTATTAGGGGTTCTAGTTTAGAGCTAGGGCTGGGACTGGAGAAGGGTCTGCGTTTTTCTGGATTTTTTTGTTGTTATTCTGTCTCTCACTGTTCAAATAAACCTACCATTAAAATTATAGACTAATAATTTCTTTGTCAGTGGGAAAACGTACAAAATCAGCAGGGGATCAAATACTTTTTTCCCTCACTGTACATACATACATATATACATACACACATACAGTGAGGGGAAAAAAGTATTTGATCCCCTGCTGATTTTGTACGTTTGCCCACTGACAAAGACATGATCAGTCTATAATTTTAATGGTAGGTTTATTTGAACGCATGTCAAAAATGTTATAAATTGATTTGCATTTTAATGAGGGAAATAAGTATTTGACCCCTCTGCAAAACATGACTTAGGGATTGTTTCCCCTGGGTGCCGAAACCTACAATAGAATAGAATATATAATTGTCCATCCAGGATGAAAATGTTTGTTTTGGCATCACCATCCACATCCACATTTACATCACACACATTGAGAACAGTCAGTCCACCAATCTACATACATAAACACATAGAACACCAAATACCTGCGTATTTTGTCGGCGTATTTCATCAGCCTCTGTCTGGTGAAGGGGAACCCATGGCTGGCGCAGTAGATACAGTACTGCACCAGATAATTTTCATCCTCTGGTGCAAGCAATGTGGGTGGTCCACTGCGACAACCATGGGTCACCCGGCCGCTCAGCCTGTCCGCCAGGGTCTGCCGAGGTACACCATGCACCTTGGTAGATAAGAAAACTGTTACTAGCAGATAAAATTCACATACACGTGGTAATCTCCTAAAAACAAAAGATGCCTAACCTTGGCAGCCTGGCGGATAGCCATCCCTGCCCAGCAGTCCTCCATGGCATGGAACATGTCCACCTCACTCCACTGCTTCCTCTTGACTTTCTCCATGCTGTGGTGGTAAATACATGTAGCTAAATAACTTGGCATGCTATACACATTTTAGAAAGATAACTCAATCTGAATATGTATAAACATTTACATTTTAAAGCTAAGGCATTGAAAGGTGATGAAAGTTTTCACTAACTGAAAGTGTACCCACGTTTTTTGTTTGACGTTATCTGTAATGAAAATTTGTGTCCCAATTAGTTTTATATTGATGCATACATTGTAATATTTGACTAAATACTGCCTCTATGTAGCTGTTGTAAGATGAAACATAACCAACAGTGATAGGTGTCAAAAAGTTAATGGTTGAAAGTTCCAAATACATTTTTGCAGATTGTGCAGAGGACTCCAATTTGGATACGATAAAGCTTGACAACATTCCGCTGTTTTCGTGATATGTATTATCTAACGCTTACAATATCTTTCCTTTTTGCTGTCTTAGCAGTTCTATCAACATTTAGCAACTAAGCTGGCAACATTAGAAAATCCGTTAGCTATATTTCAGAGGTAAGAAGTTTGATATTAAATGATGTGTGGTCTGTCGCGCCGTCAAATTTTACAATATGCAGCGTGTCCCACAAAATGTGTACATACAGTGGGGGAAAAAAGTATTTAGTCAGCCACCTATTGTGCAAGTTCTCCCACTTAAAAAGATGAGAGAGGCCTGTAATTTTCATCATAGGTACACGTCAACTATGACAGACAAAATGAGAAAAAAAAATCCAGAAAATCACATTGTAGGATTTTTTATGAATTTATTTGCAAATTATGGTGGAAAATAAGTATTTGGTCAATAACAAAAGTTTCTCAATACTTTGTTATATACCCTTTGTTGGCAATGACACAGGTCAAACGTTTTCTGTAAGTCTTCACAAGGTTTTCACACACTGTTGCTGGTATTTTGGCCCATTCCTCCATGCAGATCTCCTCTAGAGCAGTGATGTTTTGGGGCTGTCGCTGGGCAACACAGACTTTCAACTCCCTCCAAAGATTTTCTATGGGGTTGAGATCAGGAGACTGGCTAGGCCACTCCAGGACCTTGAAATGCTTCTTACGAAGCCACTCCTTCATTGCCCGGGCGGTGTGTTTGGGATCATTGTCATGCTGAAAGACCCAGCCACGTTTCATCTTCAATGCCCTTGCTGATGGAAGGAGGTTTTCACTCAAAATCTCACGATACATGGCCCCATTCATTCGTTCCTTTACACGGATCAGTCGTCCTGGTCCCTTTGCAGAAAAACAGCCCCAAAGCATGATGTTTCCACCCCCATACTTCACAGTAGGTATGGTGTTCTTTGGATGCAACTCAGCATTCTTTGTCCTCCAAACACGACGAGTTGAGTTTTTACCAAAAAGTTCTATTTTGGTTTCATCTGACCATATGACATTCTCCCAATCCTCTTCTGGATCATCCAAATGGACTCTAGCAAACTTCAGACAGCCCTGGACATGTACTGGCTTAAGCAGGCGGACACGTCTTGCACTGCAGGATTTGAGTCCCTGGCGGCGTAGTGTGTTACTGATGGTAGGCTTTGTTACTTTGGTCCCAGCTCTCTGCAGGTCATTCACTAGGTCCCCCCGTGTGGTTCTGGGATTTTGCTCACCGTTCTTGTGATCATTTTGACCCTACGGGGTGAGATCTTGCGTGGAGCCCCAGATCGAGGGAGATTATCAGTGGTCTTGTATGTCTTCCATTTCCTAATAATTGCTCCCACAGTTGATTTCTTCAAACCAAGCTGCTTACCTATTGCAGATTCAGTCTTCCCAGCCTGGTGCAGGTCTACAATTTTGTTTCTGGTGTCCTTTGTCAGCTCTTTGGTCTTGGCCATAGTGGAGTTTGGAGTGTGACTGTTTGAGGTTGTGGACAGGTGTCTTTTTATACTGATAACAAGTTCAAACAGATGCCATTAATACAGGTAACGAGTGGAGGACAGAGGAGCCTCTTAAAGAAGAAGTTACAAGTCTGTGAGAGCCAGAAATCTTGCTTGTTTGTAGGTGACCAAATACTTATTTTCCCCTATAATTTGCAAATAAATTCATAAAAATCCTACAATGTGATTTTCTGGAAAAAAAATCTCAATTTGTCTTTCATAGTTGACGTGTACCTATGATGAAAATTACAGGCCTCTCTCATCTTTTTAAGTGGGAGAACTTGCACAAATAGTGGCTGACTAAATACTTTTTTCCCCCACTGTATATAACTTTTTTGAAAACTCTCAAAACCTAACTTAACGTACATAAATTGCAATGAAAATCAGTGGTCAGCTAGCTAGAAGGGTGTCATTAGTCGCAAAACTTACCGTTATTTTCCAGTCCATTTAAATGTTGATCTCGAGGTGATTTAGTCCTCCAACCGCTAGAGAGTGTCCGAAGTTAGGGGGTGTCTGAAGTTAGTGGGTGTCCGATGTTGGGGGGGATCCGAAGTTAGGGGGTGTCCGAAGTTAGGGGGTGTCCGAAGTTAGGGGGTGTCCGAAGTTGGGGGGTGTCCGATGTTGGGGGGTGTCCGAAGTTGAGGGGTTGTCCGATGTTGGGGGGTGTCTGATGTTGGGGGGAAATTAGCTAGCAAGCTAAGGTGACAACAATGCCTGCCATGGATGTTTCCCAGTTGATTTGAATATTCTAAAACATAGTGTAAGAACACGTTCAAAGCCTCAAAGGATAAGATGATTCAACTTTCAAAATGCTTTTTGGCTAGCCACAGCAGTCAACTAGCTAGCTGTTTAGCTTTCTAGTACATTCACTCATTTGTATGTAAACTACTAATAAGCTAGTTAGCGACCACATGTAATTGTCCAACTGTCAACAGAGTAGCTAGCGTAGCAAGCAACGAAGGCATGCCAAATAACGGTCTAAAAACAGCTTGAGGCCAAATACATTTGATTTCCCCATTCAGACACAAGTCGCATTACCAGAATCAGATTTGTATCTGACTTCAAACCACCTATGGCATTCCTTTAAAACTCCTGTTACATTTCGAAGATTTCTCACAAAAACAAGCGTATACCAAGCTTTTATTTTCAAAGCTTTTTACATTTAATTCAGCTCGTGTCATGCTAATTTAACCACAAAAATGTAAAATCCTCAAACAATGTCCGGTAGCCTAGCAGTTAAGAGCGTTGGCCCAGTAACCAAAAGGTCACTGGTTCGAATCCCCGAGCCAACTAGGTGAAGAAAAAAAACCTGTCTGTGCCCTTGAGCAGGGCATGTAACCCTAATTGCTCCTGTAAGTCACTCTGGATAAGAGTGTCTAATAAATGACTAGAATATAAACCTGCTCTGCTGTCAACAGAGCTCGGTGCTTTTTATCCAATGTATTAGGCTTCTAAATCCGACTT
Organism: Coregonus clupeaformis; assembly: GCF_020615455.1. Taxonomy (NCBI): domain Eukaryota; kingdom Metazoa; phylum Chordata; class Actinopteri; order Salmoniformes; family Salmonidae; genus Coregonus; species Coregonus clupeaformis. Next base: position 9,145,925 of record NC_059206.1, read on the forward strand.
TTTGGATATAATGTTAAATGATATGCTAGAGAATGACCCCACTGACTGATTCCGAACATAAAAAATCCTATTTGTCTTGGTAAAATGTATTTTATAACAATAGGAAGTTACAATTTCATCACCAAAGCAAAAACCTAGATCCTGTTAGCACCCTGTAAATCATTAATAGAACTAGGCTACCTTTGCTTCGTCTCATTTCAAAAGTAAAACCATTTTCCAACACAAGTCATAATGCCCTGAGTTGGATATGTAAATGTACTCTGACTTGGCTCGCCCGGTTTGGAATGGTTCAAAAGCGGAAACCTTGGTCAACTGAATCCAGGGCACCTTTGGCATCTTACAGGGTGATGGATTGATGCGATCTCCGTTCTGTGCCAGTTCGAGCCCCACCGTAAGGAAAGCCCTTGTCAACATTAATTTCATAATTCTGAATTGATTCATTGGTGAGTATGTCTACCCTTCTTATTGATAGGTATAGTCAATTAATTTGTGTGTGGCATCACGGTCCACATGAAGCTAAATCCAACACTAAATCCAATATTTATAGGCTACATTTGTAACAGTATATAGGCCAGAGGAGGCTGGTGTGTGGAGCTATAGGATGGGCTCATTGTAATGGCTGGAATGGAATAAATGGAATGGTATCAAACACATCAAACATATGGAAATGTTTGACTCCATTCCATTCCAGCCATTACAATGAGCCCGTCCTCCTATAGCTCCACACACCAGCCTCCACTGATATAGGAAATAACTTGTTTTTCGTGGTCTATTTTTGTGACCAGATTACACATATATTTCCTAGATTAACATTGCTAACAATGCGAGTAATTCCTGTAAATCCACCATGGCTACTCCCGTCTCCAGTAGTTGATCTAGAAGTGTTGGAAAGACTGCAGAAAGATAGGGAGGGTGTTGATCCAGCTGATTTCTTTAAGAGACGTCTGGAAACTGTGTATCAGGATTTTGTGGCCATTTACACAGATGGTTCAAAAGATCCAAGGACAGGACGTATTGGGTCAGCATTTGTAGTGCAGGAATGTGGGGTGGAAGTCAGGAAACGTATTACAGATCATCTGGCTGTATATACAGCGGTGCTGATGGCCATACTGTTGGCCTTGCAGTGGGTGGAGGAAGTCATACAAGACAGAGTAGTTATTTGCTCTGATTCATGTGCAGTGTTAATGAGTCTCCAGTCCTTTAGCTCAAGTAGCAGACAAGACCTGCTTTATGAGGTGCTACAAACCCATGGCAGGATTAAACAGATGGGTATTCAGATAAGATTTACTTGGGTTCCAGCCCTTGTGGGGGTGGAGGGGAACGAAGCGGTAGATGAACAGGTTAAACAAGCGTAGTGGGGATGTGGATGTTGAAGTGTCAGTGAGCAAGGCAGAGGCAAAAAGACATATATACAGTGATGGTGCAGAGATGGCAGGAGCAGTGGAATAGAGATAATAAGGGAAGGCATTTATTTCAGGTACAGCGGAAAGTCGGGGAGGGGAGGACGGCAGGAAGGGACAGAAGAGAGGAGTCTATTTTTACAAGATTAAGGGTGGGACACAGCCAGTTGAATAAGACATTAAACGTTATAGGAAAGCATCCATCAGGAAAGTGTGATTATTGTCAGGAAACAGAGACCGTGGAGCATGTATTGCTACAGTGTGGGCAGTATCAGAGGGAAAGAGAGAGGATGAGATTTAGTATGAGGGAGAAGGCGATACAGGAAATTAGTTTAAAGAGTATATTGAGAAGAGCGTCATTAGATATAGTCTCAAATATTTTGTTAACTTTTTTGAGAGAAACGGGGTTGGCAGGTAGGATTTAGTTTCTCCCTGTCTCTGGCCCACATTCCAGTACGGTAGGTGGCGGTAATGCACCATAACGTTGGATGCCAACCGCCGATAAACCCCACTGAAGAAGAAGCTAACAATGCGATTGAGACAGAAACCAATGCCATTTCAGTTTTCACTTTCCTTTTATTTATAGGTTATATGTATGCCACCGTTTGTATTTACAAACTTTTAACGAAGGAAATCTACATTAAATCAAATGGCCACATCGCTGCACATTTCCACGGAGCCTTGGCAAAAACACAGATTCTGCAGCACAGCAGATCATTCACAGCCAATAGTCTACTTTTACTTTATCTCATTTCGAAAGTGAAACAATTTTCCCAACACAGGACAATAAAGCTCTGAGTCACTTCGTCTCATTTCGAAAGTTAAAGGATTTTATTGGCGTAAGAGGCGAGGGGCACACCGAATGGACTAGGCAAAGAGTACGCACCCACCATATTCCCCAGTCAGTGGAGGAGAGTGTCGAGTGACACACACACACCGTTTGATTTGATTTGATTGTAGCTGCCGGTAATGGACAGGACTCGCAGGAGGTACGTTTGTAAATTAATTTGATCAAGCTATGTAGCCTATTTATTTTTCCTTGATGAAGAAATACAACGAAAATGTTTTGTTTCTCTGTAATACTAGCCACCTAGCAATTTTATGATGTTGGCTTTAGCTAGCCAGCTAGATAGTTTCCAAATCTCCCAACTAGCTACCAAGCCTTTTTAGGCTATCAATCAAGAGAGTAACTTGTCTTGACTATCTTAGTGCTGACGAGGTTGCTAGACTTTTGAAAATACTAAAATTGCTTTAATTCATGGGTTATGATAGTTCATTCGGAAAGTATTCAAACCCCTTGACTTTTTCACATTTTGTTACGTTACAGCCTTATTCTAAAATTGATTAAATTCATTTTTTCCCCTCTCATCAATCTACACACAATACCCCATAATGACAAAGCATGTTAAGTTGCGTCAATTCAAATCTGGTATTGGGAACAAAAGAGGTCAACACGACTTCTAAGATATACTAGTATTTTAATTAATGCAAACCACTTCAATGGTAAATATGATGTTCGTATATACGGGTCCACTGAAATACCACACAGGGCACTCAGAGAACTGATCCATTGTTCTAAGTTCTTCTTCAAATACTCTGACAGAGATAGTTCCCGCTACCTGCTGGCCAATCAGAGTAGAGACTGAGCGTGGTTTAGACTTACTCAGCCAATCGTTGGCGCACAGGCTGGTCCCAGCCCCTTGGCGCTCCACTGTTGCACACTGTTACCAGGCATAAGTTTGTTATCATCACAACCTGTAGAGTCAGCACCTTTAGACACTGTTCCCCTGTACTCCTTGTACCTACGTCCAAGGACGGTTCACAGATCACAAAGAGGCAGTGTTCGTGTCTGTGAGAAATACAAGTCTTATCTCATCATTTACATTTTACATTTACGTCATTTAGCAGACTTACAAATTGGTGCATTCACCTTATAGCCAGTGGGATAACCACTTTACAACGTTTTTTTTTATTTTTTTTGGGGGGGGTGGGGTAAGGGGGGGGTAGAAGGATTACTTTATCCTATCCCAGGTATTCCTTAAAGAGGTGGGGTTTCAAATGTCTCCGGAAGGTGGTGAGTGACTCCGCTGTCCTGGCGTCGTGAGGGAGCTTGTTCCACCATTGGGGTGCCAGAGCAGCGAACAGTTTTCACATCTAGATCCCCACAAGCAAAAGCAGGTTTTCAGAAATGTAGGGATGGTGCCAGGTTTCCTCCAGACGTGATGCTAGGCATTCAGGCCAAAGAGTTCAATCTTGGTTTCGTCAGACCAGATAATATTGTTTCTCATGGTCTGAGAGTCTTTAGGTGCCTTTTGGCAAACTCCAAGAGGGCTGTCATGTGACTTTTACTGAGGAGTGGCTTCCACTTTTACTGAGAAGTGGCTTCCATCTGGCCACTCTACCATAAAGACCTGATTGGTGGAGTGCTGCAGAGATACTTGTCCTTCTGCAAGGTTCTCCCATCTCCACAGAGGAACTTTGGAGCTCTGTCAGAGTGACCATCGGAGTCACCTCCCTGATCAAAGCCCTTCTCCCCCGATTGCTCAGTTTGGCCGGGCGGCCAGCTCTAGGAAGAGTCTTGGTGGTTCCAAACATCTTCCATTTAAGAATGATGGAGGCCACTGTGCTCTTGGGGACCTTCAATGCTGCAGACATTTTTTGTTACCCTTCCCCAGATCTGTGCCTCTACACAATCCTGTCTCAGAGCTCTACGGACAATTCCTTCGACCTCATGGCTTGGTTTTTGCTCTGACATGCACTGTCAACTGTGGGACCTTATATAGATAGGTGTGTACCTTTCCAAATGATGTCCAATCAATTGAATTTACCACAGGTGGACTCCAATCAAGTTGTAGAAACATCTCAAGGATGATCAATGGAAACAGGATGCACCTGAGCTCAATTTCGAGTCTCATAGCAAAGGGTCTGAATACTTATGTAAATAAGGTATAAGTGTAAACTTGGTCCCAAATAATCCTATTCATTTTCATGCATTTTTTTCTCACAGTACAGGGTTACCTTCAGACGAGTCTCGTGAAGCTTGGGCATTTTAAAGCAAAACGGAGAACACGTTCGTCTCAGCTTTCGATAGTGGGGTCCAAATAGTTTCTAGTGCAAACTGTTCAGAGTTTACAGACTATTTAGTGAAAAGTTACTTTTTGGCGTCCTCATGTCTGACAAACATCAGTGCCTGTCTACCGTATAGGTGAATGGCTTATTCCAGCGGATTCAGTGGATTGCGCCGCAGCCAATGGAAGTCCGCCTGCAGATCAGCTTGTGGAGCACCGGAGACTAAGAGGCACACAGATCTGTACCTGCCCGACCTACACCACATGTGCAGCGCCAGTCTACTTGGAACAAGCATCACTTTGGGCCCCGCGGGGGGTGTGGACACAGCCCCCTGGCAACTAGTTCGGGTAACCTCCCTGAGCGGGGGGTGTTGACACGGGTTTGAGATGCCTGTTGTCTCATCCACAAAAGTTTACTGTGAGCCCCTTTGACTAGAACCCCTGTGCCCAAGGGCTCCATATATGCAGTCTCACGAAACCACAATGTATGTTGGAAGCATATCCACGGCAATAATGCCCTTTCTTTTACCCCTAGGTCTAAAGTGTTCACGGGGTTCAAATGTTCTTTTTAAAATTAATTTTTATATGCTTGTAATACAATTAGTTCCCCTCCATATTCAGACACGTTGTGTTAAGAGTGGTGGAGGTAAATAAACATTTTGAAAAGGGCAACTCGGCTCTCTGTCCATAAGGGGCCACCCCTCCCCCATAAATGGCTCTTTGCTGGGTGGTCATCGCCGATTCTGTCTGTGACGTGCAGGCACACCAGTCCCTAATGAGGTGTCTAGTGCGGTGGGTTATGGTCTCCGTAGGCGATTGATTGGTCATAGTGGCAGGAAACAATTAGTGTTGAATACAACTGTTATCTCACACACAGTCTCTGAGGTTCTCAATGAACCCTTAGATGAGCTGTTTGTCTCCGTCTCAACGCATTGCATTCCTGGGTTGGGAATTAGATACAATTAGAAATTGCGCCTATCCGTTTCTACAGAGGGTGTCCGTATTTAAAAGCCATCTGTCCTGTTTCCAGCCAGGTTACAGCGTTTTCGCAAGTACCTAGGTCTGTTGGGTATGATAATCCCCATGGTAACGTTCCCCCCCCCCACCCCCTGATTCTTTATCAAATGCGTGCACTCCAGCGCTGGGTGCTAGCCAGTCACCTGGACACATCGCATCTAACCACCTAAACTGAGTGCTTCAGGTTTCCCCTTCTTGCCTACGGGCCCTGTCTCTGTGGTGAGACCCTCTGCTTCGGGAACAGGACTTTATCCCGAGACATTCGATAACGTGATATGCACCCATCCAGTGAGGGGCGTAGTAGATCGATACGGGGGATGTGGAGACTCCAAATATAATACCTGATGGTGTTCAAAACGACAAGGAGGGACTCTGTCTCCCTCCTAATGTGGGCTTGTGGTGGATCCCATTTCCTCCTCTGGGGCTGATTCAGCCCGCACTGGGTAGGGTGCGTCTGAAGGTCATTGGTTCTTGTGTCTCCCCCGATAGCCCAGGGAACAATGGCTTGCGGATATCATTCGCCTGTTGTGCGAAGATCCGTGGCTACCCCCACTGACATATTGTCTCGAGCGCACGGGTGGAGTTGGGTTCTATTGTGGACGTTTTAATATTCTACAGTGAACTGTTAGGGCAAGGTCGTTCATTCTCCACTTTGAAAGTTTTTATGCTTCACTGCCCCTGGTTTTAGCTTCAGGCTAAGCACGTTGGGTTTCCCCATGCAAGAGCCGTGCACTCTTCTGTACTCAGTTTGCCCCCTGGTGAGTCTAGGTGACGTTGCGTCCTAATGCAGCCAATGTGCTGAAGTCACAAGTCCTACAGGTCTTTTAGCCTTCCCGCTATTTCCTGTTTGGCCCCTCCGTTGCGTCAGAGGCGCTAGCGTGACCAGCTTTTTGTCTGTTTTTGCCAGTCCAGCCTGCGGTAGAGGGCTTTATAAGCAACATCTCTTCCACAGGATTATGGAGGCTATCTTCTTGGTATGTAACAGTAGGGGGCAGGGGTTACCTAGTGGTACATGGCGTCGTGGGTGTCTTTTACGGGTTAGTGATGGCTGTGTGGCGGCCAGTCGGGCATCGGCCCACACTTTTGTGAGGTCTTATCGCTTGGATGTCACTGTTCTCTCCGTGCCTTGCAGTGTGCTTACTTCAGGGACAGTAGAGCGTTGCTAGGCAGCGTGCCGTTGTGTGCAATATCCAGGCCACCGCATTTTATGCGGGTTAGAGTGATGGGTGGTCTGCTGTGGGCCGTTCTCAATTGCTATTCGCTGGGGTCAGCCGTGGGGAGTGATTGTATGTCCCCATAGCTGTGTTGTACCAAGTGAACTGACCGAAAGGGGGGACGTAAAGTTATGAATGTAACTACTGTTCCCTGAAGGAAGGGAACGCGGTAAAACAAAGGAGAAGAACTTGGTAGGATAGCTCACAGCATCTTCCCTGTTATATCCATTTCCTCTTGCTTGGATTGGTCGCCGTTTTGGGGTAGGAGTGAAGTTGGCGGGGAATTTGTGTGAGGTAAGAATGATCGGAAGTTAAAAGGGTTTAAGTAAAAGAGTAGAATTTGTGTATTAAAACCCGGTTTGGATGGGCCTCCCGAGTGGCGCAGCGGTCTAAGGCACTGCATCGCAGTGTTTGAGGCGTCACTACAGACCCGGGTTCGATCCCAGGCTGTGTCACAGCCGGCCGTGATCGGGAGACCCAATGAGGCGGCGCACAATTGGCCCAGCGTCGTCCGGAGTTAGGGGAGGGTTTGGCCGGCCGGGAATTCCTTGTCCCATCGCGCTCTAGCGACTCCTTGTGGCGGGCTGGGAGCCTGCAAGATGACTTCGGTCGCCAGCTGTACTGTGTTTCCTCCGACACGTTGGTGCGGCTGGCTTCAAGAGTTAAGCGAGCAGTGTGTCAAGAAGCAGTGCTTGGCAGGGTCGTGTTTCGGGGGACGCATGGCTCTCACCTTCGCCTCTCCCGAGTCCGTACGGGAGTTGCAGCAATGGGACAAGACTTTAACTACCAATTGGGGAGAAAAAAAGAAAGATAAAAAAAACTAGATTTGGTTCAGTAGTGTTCAGTATGGTGGAGAGAGGAGTGTCCATGAGGGAATGAGGCTGCACCCCTTGATTTTATCGTCTTTGAGGCGCAGTCTCATCGGCCTTGTCAGGCGTGATTGAAAGGTTCTTCAGACGACTAGCGAGGGTGCGACTCCCCCATAGTGAGTGTGTTGTACCTATTTCCCTTCCTTCAGTGAACAGTAGTTATATTCATAACTTTACGTTTGGTGTACTCTTTATTTTCCATCAGATGAAAAGAACAAGAGGACCAAAAGAAGAAACCTGCATCTTTATTCTGACGAACCCTCGGAAACAGGATGAAACCGCTCAGCCACTTCAACGTGGGTCTACCCTGCTTGATTAACTGATGCATTAGCCTGTACAGTCAGACCATCTTTAAACATGTCTGACAACGTGAGTCCACAAACCTTGCCAGAGGCCATGGCAGAGACACAGTTGACAGTGGAGCAAGGTGACACTGGGCAGAGTAATGTTCTTCAATCACCTACAAAACAGACATTCAAGTCAGCTTTAAATGACACTACTGCCATTATAACAGACTTAGGGGACAAGTCCTCCAGCTCCTCTCATCAGTCCGTTTCAGAGGAAGGAACAAAGGCCGCTGGTCAAAAGGCTGATGCCAAAAAAACTAAAAGCAAGAAAGATATGGCAACCTTGGACCAGATTGTGAACCAGAATAGGCAACTCAAACTGAAAGTGGAAGCTGACCTAAAAGGCCAGGACTCTGCGCAAACTACTGCTGCTGTTAAGGATGTGATTTTTGGTTCTCAGAAGGTATCGTAGCTGTTTGATTTTAAGAGGATTTTGTTGTTTGATCAAGTAAAAATAATATGTAATTTTCAGTTATAGTGAGGGCCATTTTGGTTTCTTGTTGAGGTATTTGAGTGTTAAAATGTTTTATTTACTTCACTGAACAGACAGAGAGCATAGGTTCCAGTGTTGACCCACCGGAAGTGGAGCCCATGGAGGTTGAGCAGTCTGCCGATGGGAAAGGAGATGCCTCCTTTTCACCATCTAGTCCAGATTTAAAGATGGAACCAAAGGACAACACAAATGATGCCTCTGAAACCTCGGCTGGACCACCGCCAAAAAGGTATCCAAAACCTTCTGCTAGTCAAAAGACACTCAACACTCATACTTATTTTAAATGACCTTAACCAAGACAATTCCTGCACACTTCATCTTAAGCCAATATTAATCTGATTTGTTTTCTTTGTTCCAATTTCAGGACAGCCATAGTTGGATCGGAGGTATGGTAGCTACTTGATTTTTAAAAGAGGATTTTCCTGTTTGATCATTTAAACTAATGGACCCAATACAATTTGTCATAAGTATTGAGGGATCTATTTGGCCATTTGGTTTCATTTTGAGGGGCAGTTAAGTGTTACAATTTTTTATTACATGTTTTACTTTACTGAACAGACGGAGAGCGTAGGTGCCAGTGTTGACCAACAGGTGGAGCCCATGGAGGTTGAGCAGTCTGCCCATGGGAAAGGAGATTCCTCCTTTTCACCAACTAGTCCAGATTTTAAGAGGGACAACACAAATGATGCCTCTGAAACCTTGGATGGACCACTGCCAAAAAGGTATCCAAAAACGTTCTGCTAGTCAGAAGTCACTCAACACTCATACTTATTTTAAATGACCTTAACCAAGACAATTCCTGCTCACTTCATCTTAAGACAATATTCATCTGATTTTGTTTTCTTTGTTCCAATTTCAGGACAGCCACAGGTGGATCGGAGGTATCGTAGCTACTTGATTTTTTACCCTTTATACTGGTACCCGTATGTGGGCTGAAAATCTCCAGAGTGGCGCGTTGGTCTAAGGCAATGCATCGCAGTGCTAGCTGTGCCACTAGAGATCCTGGTTCGAATCCAGGCTCTGTCGTAGCCGGCCGCGACCGGGAGACCCATGGGGCGGCGCACAATTGGCCCAGCGTCGTCCAGGGTAGGGGAGGGAATGGCCGGCAGTTGGTAGAGCATGGCATTTGCAACGCCAGGGTTGTGGGTTCGATTCCCACGGGGTGGCCAGTATGAAAAATGTATGCACTCACTAACTGTAAGTCGCTCTGGATAAGAGCGTCTGCTAAATGACTAAAATGTAAAATGGCAGATTTGGGCACTGATAAGTGCCTAAATTGGATCCGCAGTGGCTGCAGGACCGTATCTAGGGTTTGGGTTTCAGTGCGTTCAGTAAGGATGCTGTAGGTTCATTCACCTCAGTCGATCTACAAAAAAACACAGTCGATCTATTAGCTGTATAATTGTAATGCTATACCCCTGAAAGGGGGGAAATATGAGAAATGGTTCACACTGACACGTAGCATCAGTGACGAAACAAAAACGTAGGACATTTTTAGAACTGTATTGTTTGCATTTTGATTGCATTTTAATGTAGGCCTATAGGGAAGATGGGTCCTGTGGAGATGTTCATATTGAAACATACAGTGGTTGTATTTTAATGTAAGCCTACAGTGCATTTGGAAAGTATTCAGACCCCTTGACTTTTTCCACATTTTGTTACGTTACAGCCTTATTCTAAAATAGATTCAAAAAAAAATTCCCCTCATCATTCTACTCACAATACCCCATAATGACAAAGTGAAAACAGGTTTTTATAAATGTTTGCTAATTTATAAAAAAATAAAAAACAGAAATACCTTATTTACATAAGTATTCAGACCCTTTGCTATGACACTCGTAAATTGAGCTCAGGTGCATCCTGTTTCCATTGGTCATCCTTGAGATGTTTCTACAACTTGATTGGAGTCCACCTGTGGTAAATTCTGTTGATTGGACATGATTTGGAAAGGCACACACCTGTCTATATAAGGTCCCACAGTTGACAGTGCATGTCAGAGCAAAAACCAAGCCATGAGGTCGAAGGAATTGTCCGTAGAGCACCGAGACACGGTTGTGTCGAGGCACAGATCTGGGGACGTGTACCAAAAAATCTGCAGCATTGAAGGTCCACAAGAACACAGTGGCCTCCATCATTCTGAAGTGGAAGATGTTTGGAACCACCAAGACTCTTCCTAGAGCTGGCCGCCCGGCCAAACGGAGCAATCGGGGGAGAAGGGCCTTGGCTGTGGGGATGTTTTTCAGTGGCAGGGACTGAGAGACTAGTCAGGATCGAGGGAAAGATGAGCTAAACAAAGTACTGAGAGATCCTTGTTGAAAACCTGCTCCAGAGCGCTTGTGACCTCAGACTTGGGTGAAGGTTCATCTTCCAACAGGACAACGACCCTAAGCACACAGCCAAGACAATGCAGGAGTGGCTTCGGGACAAGTCTCTGAATGTTCTTGAGTGGCCCAGCCAGAGCCCGGACTTGAACCTGATCGAAACATCTCTGGAGAGACCTGAAATAGCTGTGCAATGACGCTCCCCATCCAACCTGACAGAGCTTGAGAGGATCTGCAGAGAAGAATAGGAGAAACTCCCCAAATACAGGTGTGCCAAGCTTGTAGCGTCATACCCAAGAAGACTCAAGTCTGTAATCGCTTCCAAAGGTGCTTCAACAAAGTACTGAGTAAAGGGTCTGAATAGTTATGTAAATGTGATTTTTCAATTGTGTCTAAAAAAATGTCTAAACCTGTTTTTGCTTTGTCATTATGGGGTATTGTGTGTAGATTGATTTTTATTTATTTAATTCATTTTAAAATAAGGCTGTAATGAACGAAAAGTTTGAGTGCAGATTTTTGGTTTATACAGTGAGGGAAAAAAGTATTTGATCCCCTGCTGATTTTGTACGTTTGCCCACTGACAAAGAAATGATCAGTCTATAATTTTAATGGTAGGTTTATTTGAACAGTGAGAGACAGAATAACAACAAAAAAATCCAGAAAAACGCATGTCAAAAATGTTATAAATTGATTTGCATTTTAATGAGGGAAATGAGTATTTGACCCCGTACAAAATCAGCAGGGGATCAAATACTTTTTTCCCTCACTGTATATACAGTGACACACTTAGTTATCTAACCACCTCATTCCTTTCTTTTAGCATGTGCACGTAGTAGTAGTAGTAAGTACACCATCATGCTTTTGGGATACGTGTCTTTTCAGATTCTTTAGTTGTGGACACTACATCACTGCAGTCCCTCTCTTGCTCTTGGTCTTCATCTTTGTAAGTCACCTTGATTTTGCACCTATCAGTTTCTTTATGAAAATATTTAGCGAACTCCATGTCAGTAGCTAAAGCAAGGGGGTTACAGCAGCACACAAGTAGACTACAAATGCATGCTGGGGCGGGCCGCGCCCTGAGCTCGCGAAGTGAGCGAAAATGGAGCGGGCGAGATGGCCGACGCTCCAGCCTTTGGGAATCTTGCTGCTCCACTGCTCCAGTCAAATTGGGCACGCTCCGCACCTCGCTCCGCACCTCGCTCCGCACCTCGCTCCGCACCTCGCTCCGCACCTCGCTCCGCACCAGCTCCGCACCTCGCTCCGCACCTCGCTCCGCACCACGCTCCGCACCTCGCTCCGCACCTCGCTCCGCACCTCGCTCCGCACCACGCTCCGCACCTCGCTCCGCACCTCGCTCCGCACCTCGCTCCGCTCACATACGCTGCTCAGTAGCCTACTCTCTGTAAAACAAAGTTATTATGAGAACTTAATAGCGTATTTTTTGCTCCTGCCGAGGTAGGCTCCGTTTAACGTTAGCTTCTTACTTCATCCTTCTAGCTGGCTAAGTAATACTAGCCAGAGCCCTTCAACGTTACTGCAATAGAAGTTTCTGCCGGCAGCATATGACTGACATATATCTATAAGCGACTATTTACCAGTTGTGCATTCATTCTCCGAGAGTCGTTTTTTGTTTGTTTGGGGTGTGTTAGTAGACACGGCAGGAGTCGTGGGACGGCATCACAGTGTCTCTAGACCGGTTGCCTATTGAGCGAGGGAAGTTCGTTTCACGTGGCCCTCGGCCTGTGTCGCGAGAGGGCGGAGTTAGCTGTTTGAGAGAATGAATATGCTGCTAAAAAGGCTAATCGGGGAACGCAGGTGAACATAACAAACAAACCACTGTTCATGATTCCACTTGTTCACTTGTTGGTGAAGAAGCAGACGCGATTAGAACTGTCAGCTCAAGGATATAAGCGTTCTGAGCTTTGATCAATGCTGGGAGCAATATTTAGATGTTGACCATAATTGATGTTCTTTATTGTGTGCAATATTAATTTTCTTATTATAATATAGTTTCTTCAAATTAGAAACAAATACGAGGTTTGGACCTCGGTGTCCTAATATGTAGTTATGAGTGGCTGTACAGTAGCCTGCTGTAAATGACGTCCGAGCTCTGGCTCTGCGCAGTCGTTCTGAACTTGAGCACCACACGCCCCCCCATCCCTCCCGGTAATTAGGCAACTTTTGCAAATGTTTTGTTGTCCGAGTGAGGGAAATGGTGTAAATTAAGAGGATTCTATGTATTTTGAAAGATGAGACGTTGAGGATTATATTAAATACCACTTTGATGTCATACGTCTTTGATCATGTCAGATGTCATATGTCAACGATATTATAACCGCGATCGATAATAGACAGTACTGTGCAGCCGTTTTCATTGACCTGGCCAAGGCTTTCGACTCTGTCAACCACCGCATTCTTATTGGCAGACTAAATAGCCTTGGTTTCTCAAATGACTGCCTCGCCTGGTTCACCAACTACTTCTCAGATAGAGTTCAATGTGTCAAATCGGAGGGCCTGTTGTCTGGACCTATGGCAGTCTCTATGGGGGTGCCACAGGGTTCAATTCTTGGGCCGACTCTTTTCTCTGTGTATATCAATGACGTCGCTCTTGCTGCTGGTGACTCTCAGATCCACCTCTACGCAGACGACACCATTTTGTATACATCTGGCCCTTCATTGGACACTGTGTTAACAAACCTCCAAACGAGCTTCAATTCCATACAACACTCCTTCAGTAGCCTCCAACTGCTCTTAAACACTAGTAAAACTAAATGCATGCTCTTCAACCGAACGCTGCTTGCACCCGCCCACCCGACTAGAATCACTACTCTAGACGGGTCTCTCCTTCCAGACTCACATTAAGAATCTCCAATCCAAAGTTAAATCTAGAATCGGTTTCCTATTTCGCAACAAAGCCTCCTTCACTCATGCTGCCAAACATGCCCTCGTAAAACTGACTATCCTACCGATCCTTGACTTCGGCGATGTCATTTACAAAATAGCCTCCAACACTCTACTCAGCAAATTGGATGTTGTCTATCACAGTGCCATCCGTTTTGTCTCCAAAGCCCCATATAATACCCACCACTGTGACCTGTACGCTCTTGTTGGCTGGTCCTCACTACATATTCGTCGCCAAACCCACTGGCTCCAGGCCATCTATAAATCACTGCTAGGCAAATCCCCGCCTTATCTTAGCTCATTGGTCACCATAGCAACACCCACCTGTAGTCTGCGCTCCAGCGGGTATATCTCACTGGTCATCCCCAAAGCCAACACCTCCTTTGGCCACAATTCCTTCCAGTTCTCTGCTGCCAATGACTGGAACAAATTGCAAAAATCTCTGAAGCTGGAGACTCTTATCTCCCTCACTAACTTTAAGCATCAGTTGTCAGAGCACCTTACCGATCACTGCACCTGTACACAGCCCATCTGAAATTAGCCCGCCCAACTACCTCATCCCTATATTGTTATTTATTTTGCTCATTTGCACCCCAGTATCTCTATTTGCACACCATCTCTTGCACATCATTCCAGTGTTATTACTAAATTGTAATTATTTTGCACTATAGCCTATTTTATTGCCTTACCTCCATAACTTGCTAAATTTGCACACTGTATATTATATGTATTTCTGTTGTATTTTTGACTTTGTTTTGTTTTACCCCATATGTAACTCTGTGTTGTTGTTTTTATCGCACTGCTTTGCTTTATCTTGGCCAGGTCGCAGTTGTAAATGAGAACTTGTTCTCAACTGGTTTACCTGGTTAAATAAAGGTGAAATAAAACATTTTTTAAAATACAAGCAAGCCAAACAGTCCCAAATGTGCTCTTCGCATTTCCATATCATTAAACTCATGTCATATACAGTGTCAACGTTTATGATCACTATGTTTGATGTAGCCACTTGTAGCTAGCCAGCAACTCCTCCAGTATGTGTTGACGTCATTTCACAGGATTAGTTTTTGGACGGAAGCTGTAGAGATCCGTAAGAAATTGCACTTCAGTAGCCAAATGTCTAATTTCATCCATTTGTTTTTGTTTTTAAGCTTTAAATGACCTGGTATGATGGTGCATTGATCCATTATAGAGTTTAGAGTTTAAAGCCATTATTTTAGCATTTTTGCCCAAAGTAACTATCCAGTGTTCCCAGATTTTTTATGAAATATACAGTACCAGTCAAAAGTTTGGACACACCTACTCATTCAAGGGTTTTTCTTTATTTTGACTATTTTCTACATTGTAGAATAATAGTGAAGACATCAAAACTATGAAATAACACATATGGAATCATGTAGTAACCAAAAAAGTGTTAAACAAATCAAAATAGATGTAATATTTTAGATTATTCAAAGTAGCCACCCTTTGCCTTGATGACAGCTTTGCACACTCTTGGCATTCTCTCAACCAGCTTCACCTGGAATGCTTTTCCAACAGTCTTGAAAGAGTTCCCACATGTGCAGAGCACTTGTTGGCTGCTTTTCCTTCACTCTGCTGTCCAACTCATCCCAAACCATCTCAATTGGGTTGTGGCCAGGTCACCTGATGCAGCACTCCATCACTCTCCTTCTTGGTCAAATAGCCCTTACACAGCCTGGAGGTGTGTTGGGTCATTGTCCTGTTGAAAAACAAATTATAGTCCCACTAAGCGCAAATCAGATTGGATGGCGTATCACTGCAGAATGCTGTGGTAGACATGCTGATTAAGTGTGCCTTGAATTCTAAATAATCATAGAGAGTGTCACCAGCAAAGCACCATCACACCTCCTCCTCCATGCTTCATGGTGGTAACCACACATGCGGAGACCATCCGTTCAGCTACTCTGCGTCTCACAAAGACACAGTGGTTGGAACCAAAAATCGCAAATTTGGACTCCAGACCAAAGGACACATTTCCACCAGTCTAATGTCCATTGCTCATGTTTCTTGGCCCAAGCAAGTCTCTTCTTCTTATTGGTGTCCTTTAGTAGTGGTTTCTTTGCAGCAATTCAACCATGAAGGCCTGATTCACACAGCCTCCTCTGAACAGCTGATGTTGAGATGTGTCTGTTACTTGAACTCTGTGAAGCATTTATTTGTGCTGCAATTTCTGAGGCTGGTAATTCTAATGAACTTATCCTCTGCAGCAGAGGTAACTCTGGGTCTTCCTTTCCTGTGGCGGTCCTCATGAGCTAGTTTCATCATAGCGCTTGATGGTTTTTGCGACTGCACTTGAAGAAACTTTCAAAGTTCTTGAAATGTTCCGTATTGACTGACCTTCATGTCTTAAAGTAATGATGGACTGTCGTTTCTCTTTGCTTATTTGAGCTGTTCTTGCCATAATATGGACTTGGTCTTTTACCAAATAGGGCTATCTTCTGTATACTGCCCCTACCTTGTCACAACACAACTGATTTGCTCAAACGCATTAAGAAGGAAAGAAATTCCACAAATTAACTTTTAAGAAGGCACACCTGTAAATTGAAATGCATTCCAGGTGACTACCTCATGAAGCTGGTTGAGAGAATGCCAAGAGTGTGCAAAGCTGTCATCAAGGCAAAGGGTGGCTACTTTGAAGAATCTCAAATATAATATATGTCTTGATTTGTTTAACACTTTTTTGTGACTACATGATTCCACATGTGTTATTTCATAGTTTTGATGTCTTCACTATTATTCTACAATGTAGAAAATAGTAAAAATATAGAAAAACCCTTGAATGAGTAGGTGTGTCCAAACTTCTTACTGGTACTGTATATATGACCTATAATTAATTACAATATGAGTGATATAGTTTTCCTTACAAAAAAAAAGTAATTTAGTATGTTAAAAAGCAGATTTTCTGTGTTGGAATGTTGTTGGCGTACCCCAACAACAGAATGGTGTGGGCACATACTGGTCATTCAAAATCTAATAGTAAGCATTTCACTCTTAGTCTGCACCTGTTGTTTACCAAGCATGTGACAGTTTGATCTGGTCTGTTTGAGACAGAAGTTTGATGTGAAGTTTTTTTTAAATGTTTTTTTCTCCAATTTATGTTTTGGCCACAAATACGAGTATAGGATGAGTCATCAACGTTATTTGGGTATGAGTTAACAGAATATGAACTTTTAAAAGTGAGATTTTCAGTGCACAGTTAATTTAAAACTGCAACATTGTCTCTAATCCTCATGACAAAATGTGAAGAATTTGTATTATTATTTATTTTTTTTTTTTTTTTTTTTTCACCTTTATTTAACCAGGTAAGCCAGTTGAGAACAAGTTCTCATTTACAACTGCGACCTGGCCAAGATAAAGCAAAGCAGTGCAATAAAAACAACACAGAGTTACATATGGAATAAACAAAATCCTCCATATACCCCTCCCTATACCCCTCCCTATACCCCTCCATATACCCCTCCCTATACCCCTCCCTATACCCCTCCATATACCCCTCCCTATACCCCTCCCTATACCCCTCCCTATACCCCTCCATATACCCCTCCCTATACCCCGCCATATACCCCTCCCTATACCCCTCCCTATACCCCTCCATATACCCCACCATATACCCCTCCCTATACCCCTCCATATACCCCTCCATATACCCCTCCCTATACCCCTCCCTATACAGTGGGGGAAAAAAGTATTTAGTCAGCCACCAATTGTGCAAGTTACACTTAAAAAGATGAGAGAGGCCTGTAATTTTCATCATAGGTACACGTCAACTATGACAGACAAATTGAGAAAAAAAATCCTGAAAATCACATTGTAGGATTTTTTATGAATTTATTTGAAAATTATGGTGGAAAATAAGTATTTGGTCACCTACAAACAAGCAAGATTTCTGGCTCTCACAGACCTGTAACTTCTTCTTTAAGAGGCTCCTCTGTCCTCCACTCGTTACCTGTATTAATGGCACCTGTTTGAACTTGTTATCAGTATAAAAGACACCTGTCCACAACCTCAAACAGTCACACTCCAAACTCCACTATGGCCAAGACCAAAGAGCTGTCAAAGGACACCAGAAACAAAAGTGTAGACCTGCACCAGGCTGGGAAGACTGAATCTGCAATAGGTAAGCAGCTTGGTTTGAAGAAATCAACTGTGGGAGCAATTATTAGGAAATGGAAGACATACAAGACCACTGATAATCTCCCTCGATCTGGGGCTCCACGCAAGATCTCACCCAGTGGGGTCAAAATGATCACAAGAACGGTGAGCAAAAATCCCAGAACCACACGGGGGACCTAGTGAATGACCTGCAGAGAGCTCGGACCAAAGTAACAAAGCCTACCATCAGTAACACACTACGCCGCCAGGGACTCAAATCCTGCAGTGCCAGATGTGTCCCCCTGCTTAAGCCAGTACATGTCCAGGCCCGTCTGAAGTTTGCTAGAGTGCATTTGGATGATCCAGAAGAGAATTGGGAGAATGTCATATGGTCAGATGAAACCAAAATAGAACTTTTTGGTAAAAACTCAACTCGTCGTGTTTGGAGGACAAAGAATGCTGAGTTGCATCCAAAGAACACCATACCTACTGTGAAGCATGGGGGTGGAAACATCATGCTTTGGGGCTGTTTTTTCTGCAAAGGGACCAGGACGACTGATCCGTGTAAAGGAAAGAATGAATGGGGCCATGTATCGTGAGATTTTGAGTGAAAACCTCCTTCCATCAGCAAGGGCATTGAAGATTAAACGTGGCTGGGACTTTCAGCATGACAATGATCCCAAACACACCGCCCGGGCAACGAAGGAGTGGCTTCGTAAGAAGCATTTCAAGGTCCTGGAGTGGCCTAGCCAGTCTCCAGATCTCAACCCCATAGAAAATCTTTGGAGGGAGTTGAAAGTCTGTGTTGCCCAGCGACAGCCCCAAAACATCACTGCTCTAGAGGAGATCTGCATGGAGGAATGGGCCAAAATACCAGCAACAGTGTGTGAAAACCTTGTGAAGACTTACAGAAAACGTTTGACCTGTGTCATTGCCATCAAAGGGTATATAACAAAGTATTGAGAAACTTTTGTTATTGACCAAATACTTATTTTCCACCATAAATGCAAATAAAATTCATTAAAAATCCTACAATGTGATTTTCTGGATTTTTTTTTCTCATTTTGTCTGTCATAGTTGACGTGTACCTATGATGAAAATTACAGGCCTCTCTCATCTTTTTAAGTGGGAGAACTTGCACAATTGGTGGCTGACTAAATACTTTTTTTCCCCACTGTACCCCTCCCAAACCCCTCCATATAGCCCTCCATATACCCCTCCCAAACCCCTCCATATAGCCCTCCATATACCCCTCCCTATACCCCTCCATATACCCCTCCATATACCCCTCCATATACCCCTCCATATACCCCTCCATATACCCCTCCCTATACCCCTCCCTATACCCCTCCATATACCCCTCCATATACCCCTCCCTATACCCCTACATATACCCCCTCCCTATACCCCGCCCTATACCCCTCCCTATACCCCTCCATATAGCCCTCCCTATACCCCTCCCTATACCCCTCCCTATAGCCCTCCCTATAGCCCTCCAAATACCCCTCCATATACCCCTCCCTATACCCCACCATATACCCCTCCAAATACCCCTCCCTATACCCCTCCAAATACCCCTCCAAATACCCCTCCCTATACCCCTCCAAATACCCCTCCAAATACCCCAACATATACCCCTGAAAATACACCTCAAGAGGCATAATAATTCATGTCAAACTGTGTAGAATTGCAGGAAATGCATTTTAAAATGTCTACACCACAATTTCGCCCTTGGTTTGATGTACAGTTACAAGATGACATGGTGTTATACCCTGGGTCGTTCTGAACAGAATGAGCCAATGTTTGTCTATTGTGAAGAAAATTCTCTGCGGAACACACACCTGAATGCACTCATGAGCTCTTTCTATGCGGCACCAAAATTACGATCTGTTTCTCTGAATTGCCCTGTGAAAGCCGAACACTGTGAGATCGTATTTTAGAACTTAGGTAGTCATGTTGGCAATAGAACAAGCTTTCAAATGATGCCCACTTGACCCAGATTGTGATTTATAAATGGGCCGTTTACAACAGTAATTGTGTGATGGCGGGGATGCAGGGTTGTGTTCCAAATTAAACAACTACCAGTGTTATTGCTCTAGTTCCTCAACGGAACAGCTAGGAGAGCTGAAAAAAAACACCTTATAGTTGAAGACTCTTCTTTGAGTCATAAGTGCATTGAAATGACTTAGGAACTGTGCAAACTTTGGAGAGGTGTATGGCCACTTGGAGACACCAGTTAGTCCTCTCACTTGTAATATTTTTTTTTGTCTTAATGTTGCACCTACCCCACATTTTCCAGAAATATTCTTATCATGTTACTAAATGTGTCCGGAGTCTTTTCAGATGTCGTAATCAACAAATGCGCCGGAAAGTACAGTAAATGTAAAATGCACATAAAATCAACGGTGTAATGGTTCAGTCTTTGTGTCAGGGTAACTGTTGTCGTGTCCTCCTCAACTTTGGTCTAATTATTTTCCCATCATCTCCAAACTGTTTCCTTTCAATTGCTACCATGCTTATGCATTTCACGTTTCTTCTGTAAGACACGTTTCAATGTAGCCCGATCCATTTAGGCCAATTACAATGTGTATAAAGGTTTTAAGAGGATTTTGCTGTTTGAGCAAATTGAAACTAATGGACCCAATGAAAGTTAACAATGAGAGATCTATTTGGTAGTTTTCCCTTTGACGGGCAGTTAAGTGTTAACACGTGCTCGTATTACTTGTGTAACAGACAGGCAGCATCCGCTCCAGTGTTGGCCCACGGGAGGATGCCATGGAGGTCGAGCAGTCTGTCCATAGGAAAGGAGAGGTGAAAAGTGACGACTCTGGGACTACGGATGAAAAGTATCCTTGTCCACCTCCAAAAAGGTATCTATTCCAAAACGTTCTGCCAACCAGATGTCATTCAGTGCTCATGGTTATTTAAATCCCCTTCGCCCAGGACAAATCCTGCATATCTTTAGACCATACTCATCTGATTATTCTTGTTTGTTTTAATTTCAGGGCAGCCACAGGGCAACCACAGGTGTCGGCAAAAGAGAGACTTAAAATCTATTTCCACGCAATCATCTCAAAGGACTTCGATCTTGACCAGAATGAGGACCGCCTTTTCGTATGGGCAGGCGAGGAAACGGGGAGTTGGGAATCCAACGCAGTTGAGCTATCCGTGACGAAGTGGGTTTGCTTCACGTGTGTCTCTACTGTATGTTCACCAGTATTTAGTGGTTTGACCTAAAAAGTAATCCTATAAGTGATGTCATTCTACATAAAGAGTGCTGTAACACATCCTAACGTCATAACCCTTGTTATGTTTAAAGCCACCGTCCAATCCTGGGACAGGATGTGACGTTGAGGGGCAAGAAACGAAATAGAAGTAGGCAGTAGTCAAGTTTTGACCTTTGACCCAGGTTTATTCCCCACAAGCAATGTGACGCGTGTAACGGGAAATGGCAGATGTAGGCGAAATCTTCTAAAGATCAACACAAATTTGATCTGTTCGACGGGTGGGTTTTTCTTTTGTCAAACTTTATTTTCAGCGACAAATGATGATTGTGTTTTGCAAATAAATGCTGATTGCCGAATTATTTTTGAAGGTACGCGGGGCACGTGATGTCATCATGTAACTATAAAACAATCCACTATAAAACAATCCACAATTATAAAGGCCTACTGCTTGCAAAATCTTTTTTATTTTTTTTATCTGTATTTTTGAACTATAAAAATGTTTCTTTGCAGGACTGATTGTCCTGGCTTTCAAGAATGACTGAATTGTTTACCTTGCTTGGTGAAACTGTCTGGATGCAAGTTTCACCATCCAATTGTTTCAGATCTACAGGAGTGCAAGTTTCACCATGGTACAGACATGGCTAAAAGTTGGCACATGAGAATTGTTAGAATATGGCAAATATTATTCAATTGTTGCATCCTATCCATGCTGGCTTTAGCGGGCTACCTGAGAGATGAAACAGAGAGGTGAGCAGGGTATGCAGGCTGTCACCTATTTATTAATGCGTAATTTGCTTAATTGGATCATGGAAACACTTCAATGTTCAGTGAAATAGATCAAATTATCTTACATTGATGACTTTCTGCAAATCCAATCAGTTTTCTACGTTGATTCAATGTAATCACATTGATTTTTTTTTGTTGAAATGTCGTGGAAACAATGTTGATTTAACTCGTTTTTGCCCAGTGGGAAGCAATTCTATTTTATATGCAAACTTTCTAAATATTGTTAAGTTGCGTCAATTCAAATCTGGTATTGGAACAAAAAGAGGTCAATACACGTCTTCTAAAATAGACTGGTATTTTAATTAATGCAAAACACTTCAATGGTAAATATGATGTTCGTATATACGGGTCCACTGAAAAACCACACAGGGCACTCAGAGAACTGGTCCATTGTTATAAGTTCTTCTTTAAATACTCTGACAGAGATAGTTCCTGCTCCCTGCTGGCCTATCAGAGTAGAGTCTGAGCGTGGTTTAGACTTACTCAGCCTATCGTTGGCGCACAGGCTGGTCCCAGTCCCTTGGCGCTCCACTGTTGCCAGGTGTCAGTTGTTTTCTCCACAACTTGTCTCGAGTCAGCACTTTTGCAGTACACATGTCCTTGAGCGGTCTAACAAAGAGGCAGTGTGTGTGTGTCTGTGAGACACAAGTCTTATCTCATCCTACCCCCTAACAATTCCCCACATTAATCACAGCTTGTTATGTTGACCAATCTATATCAGTACAGTACAAACCTATTATGTTTAATCATTAATGCTTTCTTATTAAGCTAACAGCACATCTAAAATATAAGAGAATAATTTCCCACAATATCAACAAAAAAATAATTCATGGAAACCTAGCTATTGAACCCATATTTCTCCAACACTCGCTGCCTTGGGTCTACATTGATCCTGGGGTAACAGGGCGGTCAGTGTCGCTACTCCTGACCTGTGGACTGCCCTTCCCAGGGAAATCAGGGTGGCACATATCGGAAATACATCAGGTTAATCAAATATGTTTAAAACGATACACTATGTGCATACTATGTGCATATTGCCTTACCTCCATAACTTGCTACATTTGCACACACTGTATATATATTTTCTGTTGTATTTTTGACTTTATGTTTTTTACCCCATATGTAACTCTGTGTTGTTTTTATCGCACTACTTTGCTTTATCTTGGCCAGGTCGCAGTTGTAAATGAGAACTTGTTCTCAACTGGCTTACCTGGTTAAATAAAGGTTAAATAAAATAAATAAATAAGTTTAAATGTTTTTACACGTTGACTTACTATCTCGGCAGGGATCTGGGAGAGCATGGATTCTTAGTCGAAGGAATCCTGGTCACTGACAAATCTGTGTCCATACCATACCAGTATCTCGTCTACAGTTCCAAAAAGGCAAAGTACAAGTATGAGTACATAGATTCAACACACCCCACCCGAAGGAGATGTCTTTCTGTAAAGTCCAATGAGGAAGGTAAGAGTTTTTTTTTTTTTTTTTGAGAATTTCTACAACTGTTTTCAATTGCAATGGCAGACTTTAATTGAACACATGATGTAACAGCTTTTGGGTGATGCTCATCCCCATTTTAGAATGGCAAATACATTTGTTTCGGCCTTGTCCCGCTGGAAGCCTCTTCCCCAGAGCAAAAAATGTGTCACGTTCTGCTCGTGCGTTCCTTTTACCTCTACTTTACAATTGTTTTGTGGTCACCCTCCCTTCACATTTCGCGCTGTCAATCGTGAATAATAATTATTCAAGTTTTACTGGTGGAAAACGTCCATGCACCATCTGCACGCTAACCGTCAGTTTCATGGGAATATTCGTTTAGATCTTCTTGAGTTATATACAGTGTTTCCGAAGTATGGTGTTGGTTTGAATTATGTACAGCAAACTGTAGCATTATCTGTGGTTTTGTTTCGATCAAATCACATATTTAGCTTTAGTGGCGCGTTACGCTTTGGCCGCATGAGTGCGACCATTCGCACAATCGTCCTAAAATCTCACAAGAAACGTGGTGTTTTTTGTCCTACGGTAATGCTAGCCTTTACCATGCTATTATATTCTGTTTTGTAGAAAACTATCATTATATGATCTTGCAGACCTACAGTGCATTCGGAAAGTATTCAGACCCCTTGACTTTTTCTACAATTTGTTACGTTACAGCCTTACTCTAAAATGGATTAAATAAAATAAAAAAATCTCATCAATTTTCACACAATACCCCATAACGACAAAGCTAAAACAGGTTTTTAGAAACAGGATGCACCTGAGCTCAATTTCGAGTCTCATAGCAAAGGGTCTGAATACTTATGTAAATAAGGTATTTCTGTTTTTTTGTTTTTAATAAATTTGCAAAAATGTCTAAAAACCTGTTTTAGCTTTGTCATTATGGGGTATTGTGTGACGATTGATGAGGGGAATAAAAACAATGTAATCAATTTTAGAAAAAGGTTGTAACGTAACAAAATGTGTAAAATGTCAAGGAGTCTGAATACTTTCCGAATGCACTGTAGATTCAGCTTTGATCTCACTTTATCAAACAAGCACCATTCTGCATTCATCACTGAAAATCGCCAGAGTAGCCTGTTCTCTGGGCAGCCAAACAAGTAGAGCAGAGATTGTGCGTAAAGAAGAAAATCCTACTCATTAGCAGAAGATTCAGATTTTTTACTATCGGGAAGAAGCTTCCAGAGAATTTGGAACCGCAGCCACTCATAGAAATTTTGGCAACATGATCTCACACACAAACGAACAATCACATTGGTCAAAAATCGAAGCCACAGAAAATGAAAAAAAAAACTGCGTATTCTCTCAAAACAGCCTGAATTTGGATCAAAATCGATTATTTTAGGTCAAACTCGACTGTAATATAATATAATATGCCATTTAGCAAACGCTTTTATCCAAAGCGACTTACAGTCATGTGTGCATACATTTTTACGTTGTAAACCAAGTTGAACTTGTCTTCAAAATGTTTGTCTTTCCTGCTTTGCCAAGAACATCACATAATAATAATAATAATAATATGCCATTTAGCAGACGCTTTTATCCAAAGCGACTTACAGTCATGTGTGCATACATTTTTACGTATGGGTGGTCCCGGGGATCGAACCCACTACCTTGGCGTTACAAGCGCCATGCTCTACCAATTGAGCTACAGAGGACCACATAAACCATGGGTTGTCTAAAGTGGCATGTTTTCCATTTTCCTTGTCCACCCCTACCCCACCCCACCCCACCCTACCCTACCCCACCACACCACAGGGGCCTGGCATCAGTACGATGACATTATCTGTGCCTCACCAACCAAGGATGTGTCCAAAAGAATAATCCAAGGCAGAGAAATCGCAGGGAAGATAATGCTTCAGACTATTTTTGAACTCCTTCACAGCTGGAATGACATTCAACTCAACAGTTTCATGAAACGACTGATTCAGTTTCATCAGATTTACAGGAAACCCTCATTGTACGAAGGCACAAACAAGAACATGAGAAAAAAAGAAAAGAAAAATGTGAGTAAAAAAAAAAAAAAAAAGTTGAATTAAAATAATGGCATTTTAGATAATGCATGCCCACATGTTATGCCAAATGATTCATAGAAAAACATGTACTGTATTGCCGTGATGAAATAGATGGGAAAGAAACACATTGCGGTTTACAAATGCCTTAGAAACAGTATTCTAACATTCTGTTTTAGTCCAATGTTCAAAAGCTGCTGAAACGGTTCATGCTGGAGAGTGTGGTTCCTCAGCTCCTGAAGAAGGGAGATGGAAAGAGTCCCATTATTCAGGACCATATGAGGGCTGCTGTGATCGTGCTGTATGTGTGTAAACATTATGATATCCAACTAGAGAAAGCAGAAATCGCTGGTCTATGCTTTGCTCTCTGCCTACCCAACCTGCCCAAAGACGAGTTCCTGCACTATTGGACAGAATTTACACAGCCCGTCTTACTTCTCAGCAAGTGAGTACATTGCTTTAACATTACAGTTTCTCAGCTGTAATGTTCACACAAAATGAATTCATTGAAAAACACGACTCCAATCAAGTTGTAGAAACATCTCAAGGATGATCAATGGAAACAGGATGCACCTGAGCTCAATTTCGAGTGTCATAGCAAAGGGTCTGAATATTTATGTAAATGTGATATTTCGTGGGGGGGGGTTATACATCTGCAAACATTTCTAAAAAACAGTTTTTGCTTTGTCATTATGGGATATTGTGTGTAGATTGATTAGGGGGAAAAAAAACAATTTAACGTAACAAAATGTGGAAAAAGTCAAGGGGTCTGAGTAAAGAAGAACATTTCAATGTTATACTTTATATAGAAACCCAAATAAAAGCATGTAGAATGGAGGTTTTAAAACTACAGGGGCATTTGCATAATCAGCCAACAGAGCATATCCTACACACAGTGCATTCGGAAAGTACTCAGACCCCTTGACTTTTTCCACATTTTGTTACGTTAAATTGTTTTTTTCCCCCTAATCAATCTACACACAATATCCCATAATGACAAAGCAAAAACTGTTTTTTAGAGGGCTCTATTTTAACAAAGCTAACGCAATGGTACATCTAAAAATCTAAGCTAGCTGTTATATTTATAATTTACCGAAGTTCGGCGGCTCTTTTTACTGACTCAGATATTTTAGACTAATTCAGTCAAAAGAAAAAATCTTTTGACTCATTTCGTTTATTTGAGTCCGTAATGCCCAGAGCACGCAGGACCCACTACCAGCGAACGATGAACTAAAAACTCGAAAGAATCATGATTCTACAAGCCATCTCGTTCACTTAGTGGAGCTGTCATCTGGTACTGAAACTTATAAAGGTGTGCTTCAGACAATGTAGGCCTACATTTGTGATTTCTAGGGATACAAATACGATTATTTATTGATACCTTTGAAATTAGGTCTAGTTGCGGCCGCAACCGGACTAGATTGTGAAGGACTATTGGCGGGATGCAATTGAATGACTGTCTCACGGGAGATTTGCCCAATACGCTATATCGTTCGCAAACTGCAGCAGCCACCCAAACGATTCGTTCGAGTGTTGAGCAGAGGCTGGCGGTGTATGTTTTGATTCTACAAAGCTGTGTCCATCGATAACATTCAATAATCAATTAACTGCATTCATTCTTGCACCAAGCAATCATTTATCAGTTCTAAACATGTATTTTCCTTCTCTATACTGCTTGCATCATGATCTATTAATCTGTGCGCAAATGATGGACAGTTGCTGGTCGCTCCGGAGCCACTGAGCCGGAGAAACCTGTATTAATTCTGCTGTTGAATTCATTGCTGCCAGCAGGTCAAACGAACGACTAAAATGATCAAGTCACTCGGAAAAACGAATAATGACTCTTGAGTCAGTAAAAATAGTATTTCAAAAATAACAAATCCTTTGCAAACTGCACATTACTAATCTTAAAGGAAATTTCCAAATGTTTCAACTTCATATTCATCATCACCAGCGACACCGCAACATCAACATATGTGTGAAAATGGTGCGTTCCTATGTTTTGTAGTAAAAAATAGAGAGAAAGTAAAGCGTTTCCAATGACATCATCAACCAATTAGTATATATTGTAGGTGTGAAGAGGGCTTGACCACTCAATGACCAATCAACGTTCCCAATTGCTTAATACTGCGTGTGGTTGTCTCAAATTGTGTAGATTATTGACGGTCTTTGCTTTGTCATCAACTCCAATTCAGCTGCAGGGTAAGGATTATTCTTGTCCTAGTCCAGTGTGGATTGAGAAGCTAATGTTTAAATAGCATCATGCTAAATAGGTTTGGTGTGTTTCCAGTCCACATTGTTGTAATTGGCATAAATGTCTTTACGCATCACATACAGTACCAGTCAAAAGTTTGGACACACCTACTCATTCCAGGGTTTTTCTACATTGTAGAATAATAGTGAAGACATCAAAAGTATGAAATAACACATATGGAATCATGTAGTAACCAAAAAAGTGTTAAACAAATCAAAATATATTTTATATTTGAGATTCTTCAAAAAGCCAACCCCATGCCACGATGACCACTTTGCATACAGGTTGAAATGACACATAACTGTTTTTAACTGTAGAATTGTTAACAAAAACAATGGTTGTTGTGTCCTCATTTATTTTTTCTGTGGAGACAAAAGCCTCTATACTTCTCTCCTAAACAGATTGCCAGACCTGTTGGTGAAACTGATAGACAATGCGAAGGAGGAAGGGATTCTAGTGATTCCCATGCTCCATCTCCTCAAAGGTTCCTCAAAACCCTTTGAACCAATCCCCGTCACAATCACATCAAGTTGCGAGACTTGGGCAGGTCTGCAAAATATCAAAGTGACCAACAGCAGGTACCATATTTCTCTCCCCTTTCATGTTAGCAAATATTTGTGACTATCGGGGTTGGGGTCTGTTCCATTTCAATTCAGTGAATTCAGGGAGTAAACTGAAATTCTCATTTAAATACATTCTCATAGAAAAGCATTGAGGAAAATTGGAATTAGAATCTTAGTTTAGGATTAGTGAATTCACTGAATTGAAATGGAATTGGCCCCAACCCAGGTGACTATATCACCAGATAAAAGTGAATCCTTTACTTAGCTTAGGTTTAGTCCTCTTCAATTGTTTGGGAAAACCTTGCTAATAACCCCTGCCGCCTCCATTTTTTTAGAACAATGTTGAATCTCATTAAAGCCAATGGACATTTAGTGGAGATGGACAGACTAGCGGCCCGTTCCTGGATGTGTCTACTGACCGTAGAGGATCTGGTAGAATACAGCTCCATCATCAAAGTTGAGCTCCTGGACATTCTTCATGTTTTTACTATGAAAGCTCCTGTGAGTGTATCCACCAGCAACAACGGGGTGAGCTAAATCAATACTATAGTTGACGACATTGTATTGTATTGTATTGTATTGTATTGTATTGTATGAATTTTCAAGGTAACACACCAAGTTGGCGCTAACTTAAATGTTCTTTCATGGCCTACAGAATTTCACTGCCACTCTTTCACATATTCAAAACCAACTTAAAGAGCAAAAATACAGGTGATTTGACATACTTGTCTAATTAGTTTGTTTCAATATTGTGTGTGATTGTCAGTTGTTTTGTTTCTTTGATGACCGTTGAAAACTAAACATATTTTTTGCAGTTGTTTCAAAGATGGTTATGGGAGTGAGTGCTTGGAAACAACAGTGCAACTGCTTAAGAAGATATGCAATGGAGTCCGAACATCAAAATTCACAGGCATCCCTGTAGACTGCGTGAGCCTGTTAGCCTCAGTATCAAACTTTTCCCAGTCCAAGGTATGTGGAAATGACATTACTGTTACCATTATTTAAACACGTTCTCTGTGACAAAAAACAACCTGACGACCTGAACATTCTCTTTCACAACAACTATATAAAACAATGCTGGCAATACACTGTCCGGTATTAGAATGACGTTGAACAATTCACTTGTTGAAGACCTAATGTCAGCCCTGGATGCTGATTGGCTGACAGCCGTGGTATACCACGGGTATGACAAAACATTTATTTATACCAGTTTATAATAGCAATAAGGCACCTTGGGGGTTTGTGATATATACCACGGCTAAGGGCTGTGTCCAGGCACTCCGCGTTCCGTCGTGCGTAAAGAACAGCCCTTAGCCGTGGTATATTGGCCATATACCACACCCCCCCGGGCCTTATTGCTTAAATAAATAATAGTATATATCCCCAGCAGTCTTGACTCTCAGAGGTAATGGAGCCAGTGTCTTTAAACCAAAACCATTGGCACCAGTGTCTTTAAACCAAAACCATTGGCACCAGTGTCTTTAAACCAAAACCATTGGCGCCAGTGTCTTTAAACCAAAACCATTGGCACCAGTGTCTTTAAACCAAAACCATTGGCGCCAGTGTCTTTAAACCAAAACCATTGGAGCCAGTGTCTTTAAACCAAAACCATTGGAGCCAGTGTCTTTAAACCAAAACCATTGGCACCAGTGTCTTTAAACCAAAACCATTGGCACCAGTGTCTTTAAACCAAAACCATTGGCACCAGTGTCTTTAAACCAAAACCATTGGCACCAGTGTCTTTAACGGAACCAAAACCATTGGCACCAGTGTCTTTAAACCAAAACTATTGGCACCAGTGTCTTTAAACCAAAACCATTGGCACCAGTGTCTTTAAACCAAAACCATTGGCACCAGTGTCTTTAAACCAAAACCATTGGCACCAGTGTCTTTAAACCAAAACCATTGGCACCAGTGTCTTTAAACCAAAACCATTGGCACCAGTGTCTTTAAACCAAAACCATTGGCACCAGTGTCTTTAAACCAAAACCATTGGCACCAGTGTCTTTAAACCAAAACCATTGGCACCAGTGTCTTTAAACCAAAACCATTGGCACCAGTGTCTTTAAACCAAAACCATTGGCACCAGTGTCTTTAAACCAAAACCATTGGCACCAGTGTCTTTAAACCAAAACCATTGGCACCAGTGTCTTTAAACCAAAACCATTGGCACCAGTGTCTTTAAACCAAAACCATTGGCACCAGTGTCTTTAAACCAAAACCATTGGCACCAGTGTCTTTAAACCAAAACCATTGGCACCAGTGTCTTTAAACCAAAACCATTGGCACCAGTGTCTTTAAACCAAAACCATTGGCACCAGTGTCTTTAAAATCACATTGTGTATTCCTAGTGTTAGTCTACATGTAGACTATGGCCGTGTCCGAATACCCATACTTGCGTTCTAAGGTATGCATTTTAGGTATGCAAAAACATAAAGTTTTATAGTATGTGAAATTTCGAAAATGTAGTATGCTTTAAATGCCAGGATGTCATACTCATTTTGGCTTTTCATCTAGAAGAGGGGGGGTGGGGGGGGCGGGGGGTTGTTCATGAAACCTGATTGTCATATTTATTGGTGGCTTGTATACAAGGATACCATACAATCAATCAAATCTCAAAATCTTAATCACATCACTTTTTATAAACAGATGGATATGATTTAGTTGTTTTAAACTAAGCCTTGTGGTTATGTATTTCCTAAAACCTGACCTGTGAAGTTTTGCACACATCTCCCTCAGACGTTTGCATGAGTCGTGCAATCATTTTCAGAGATATGTGTGAGTTAAGATTCAAACGGTCAAATTTGTAACTTTTTTTTTTTTTATGTAATTTTGAAAATGACTTATTTTTTTAAAAGACGTGTGACGTGGGAGGAGACACTGTTCACTCAAAGGATCTGAGGCTGCTGTCTGAGTCAATCGACATTGTCAGATCCTGGATCAGTATGACCTTCAAAGAGAAGTTACGCGATACCTCAGAGATCAAGGTGAGAGGATTACTCAACTTGTTGTTGCACAGGTTATGGCCACGCGTTTTCATGAGAAGCTACATTGTTAATGCGTTAACATTTTATTTTCATGCAGATATAATGCTTTATTATGATATGTTGTATGTATGAGCCTTTATATTGTATTATAATAAGGATTAGGTCTCTCTTTGTGGTAACATGACTGACTCAAAACAGCTGCTATTTAGTCAGGATTACTCTTATAAGACATTATAAGGGGTCATACATCACAAGTTTCATAATGTATCATACACGCTAAATAAATGTATAATATCTATAAATATAATTGAAGAAGTAGTTAGTGTATTAAGTTCATGTAAGATTCATAGATGCTGTATGTTGTCTCAAAGCAGTTTTTTTTTTTAAATTCAATTTAAAAAGTAAAATTATTATTGTACATTAATTTGTTAACCATGCTCTTCTTATTGGTTATGATTCACAGATGTGGAATAACATAATCTCTCTCAGTTTTGTAAACGGGGATTTCACAAAGAAATGGAGACAAACCTTCTGTACGGATTTAGAGGGCAAACTTAAACAGGTGAGGAACTGCTACAAGTAGCATTGATTAACTCTTATTATTTGTGTCCAGTGGAGATGTCTGATTTGTTAAAAACACATTTTCAGATCTCCTCTCTGGATCAAATAGAGATCTACTGCTCGAAGGTGGAGGAGCTGGATTACTGTCATCCTAATGTGACTTGTAGTATTGAGAAATGTGCTCTTGAAGCTGTCCCCTCATTGTGCCAGGTATGAGTACTCCTCAACTAGTCCAAAAGTCGAAACCTTTGAAACCTCATATTTCCGCTCACTTTTAAATGAACAGGAAAAATGTGTTTAAAGATGTTTGCTGGGGCCTAATGCTTACAGGAATACTTTTGTTGGTAATACATACAGGTAACTGCCGAAAATAATGGAAACACTTGAGTAAATGAGGTTTCTGGCGGCTCTGTTATGGTGTGGGGTGCATTTTCCTGGCATGGTTTAGTTCCACTCAAGGTAAACAGCATTCTGAGTGATCACCTTCAGCCTATGGTGAATCATTTCGATCCTGATGGGAGTGGTCTCTTCCAGGATGACAGTGCCCTCATCCACAGGGCATGTGGTCAATGAATAGTTTGATAAGCATGAAAACGATGTTAATCATGTGTCACCAGATCTTACCCCAATTGAACACTAATGGGAGATTTTGGAGTGGGTCCTGAGACTGTGTTTTCCACCACCATCAACAAAACACCAAATAATGGAATTGTATTTATTTTTTTATTTTACCTTTATTTAACTAGGCAAGTCAGTTAAGAACAAATTCGAATTTACAATGACGGCCTACCCCGGCCAAACCCTCCCCTAACCCGGACAACGCTGTGCCAATTGTGCGCCGCTCCATGGGACTCCCGATCACATCCGGTTGTGATACAGCCTGGGATCGAACCCTGGTCTGTAGTGACGCCTCTAGCACTGCGATGCCTCTCAGGATCCCTCAGGATTTCTAATGGAAGACTGGTGTCGCATCCCTCCAATAGAGTTCCAGATACTTTTAGAATCTATACCAAGGTGCTTTGAAGTTGTTCTGGCAGCTCGTGGTGGCCCAACGCCCTATTAAGACACTTTATATTGGTGTTTCCTTTATTTTGGCAGTTACATAAATAATATCATGAATAATGATTCAATGTAGGCATATGCACATGCTGCATTACCAATGGAAAATAATCTTGAACTAATGTAATTTGAATGATTTTTTTTTCTGGTACAGAGCAAATCAGAGGGACAGCTCTTTGAGAAGTTTCAGATTAACAGGAAGTTTGGGAAACTCATCTCAGCCTTAATCCAGAAAACCTGGCCAAGAGACAGCCATGGAAACAAGGATGAGGCGGTCTTTCAACACCTCATGACTTGGACTGCAGCCAAGAATATATTTGAACTACATGGTACTTACATTAGCCTATTAACCATAATGTAGCTCAGACACTTTGCCAAACACTTAATCATTTACTGTATGACGTTCTTTGTATGCCGTGTAGGTGCTGATGAAAAGCTGATTGAGCAGCTCTCTAAAGAGGCCAAGGTCAAAATTACTGAAGCAATCTCATCCTTCAAAGTCATCTGTAACCAGCTGATCAGTGGAAGCATCAAGATCAAACTGCTCAACGACATCTTAGGAAAGAAAGCGACTTTCACAGAGATGATGGCGATAGGTAATGGAAGGGTTGTTCTATATTTTTGATAGCTTGTGATTGGCTCTGTTTTTCGTGAGGAAATGGGAAAAGTCATAATGACATGAATGAAATGCTTGTTTGGATCTCAATGCAGATTGTCTATCTGTGAATGAGAAATGCAAGAACCGTGCCTCTGTGGCGACGCTCCTCGATTGGAGGTGTGAGGAGGCTAGAGCTGTCAACCATGAGAAGGAGCTGGTGGAAATCTTGCTCACCATGAGCCGTAACCTAAAGGAACACATCACAGGTGTGTGTGTGTGTGTGTGTGTGTGTGTGTGTGTGTGTGTGTGTGTGTGTGTGTGTGTGTGTGTGTGTGGTGTGTGTGTGTGTGTGTGTGTGGTGTGTGTGTGGTGTGTGTGTGGTGTGTGTGTGGTGTGTGTGTGTGGTGTGTGTGTGTGTGTGTGTGTGTGTGTGTGTGTGTGTGTGCATTTGGGAGAATCTGATTGTAATAACAAAAGTCATTTTTGTTTTTATGTTTTTATCTTATCCCAGTTCATTTTGGGGACATGGAAGAGAGACAACTGACCAACATTGAGGACATGACCTTGGACCAGTTCATGGAGGTTCATCCGTTTGACCAGCCCTCGTCTAGAATGCATGGTGTGGTTACATACTTTGATCTTGATGGGAGCATGCGACAGATGGCAGATGTTTGGCACCAGTTTGGAGACAGCCACATATTCAAAATGTTGTGGGAGAAACAGACCAAAGACTTTGCTTCTGAATTTGATTCTTTGGTAACACCAAAGGATGTAACCAATGGCATTTTTCAACCTTGCTACGCTAAATACAAGAAGACCTACGAAGGCCTGAAGAATGGCAGTCTCAAGCTTAAATATGTTGACACCCTCTTCAATGACTACACGGGCAAATATAAAAAGCTGGAAATGGATTTGGACATCATGTGCGGACTTAACAAGTCCGATAACAAACACTGGATCCAGGGAAGGGTCCAGCAGATTGAGCAGTACCACGGGCTTCACTTGGCTGTGAAGTCTGCTCTAGTCATTATGAAGGTCAAGGAGACTCTAAATCTTCAAGGCGACTTCAAGAGCCTTCAGACACTACTAGACATTGTAAGGGCTTACATTTTTGGTGAAAATCTCCCATTTTTTTGTTTTTTTGCACGATTTACTCAAAACCCATAGTGAAATAGATTGACTCAAAATGTGAAATAAGGGATAATCAACGAGGGCGGGGGGGGTCCTGTGTAAATAAACCAACGATGAGAGCCCTGAGTTATATAACGCTTACACCATGACTGCTGTCACAGGAAACAATACTAACAACACACATTTGCTAAAAGTATTCAATTGAAAGAATTCATTGTTATGCCCTTCTGTGAACGTCCACTGGGGATATCTAGCTCGCTAACTATTTATCTAGGTTACATTAAATCTATTTTAACAATGCCAATTACGTTTTTTATTTATTTTTTACTTTGGAAACAGCAGATCAGAGGGAACACGTGGCAACGTTTGACTTTCAGTTTCACCTCTTGGCAATATTGTAGCTGTCTAGACGGAGGTGATTCATGGCTCCTGGACCACAAACCAAATGTGGCAAAAAAAAAATGACAGAGCTTGTCAAATGTAAATGAATGCTAGCTAGCTAAATTAATCGGCCTCCTCTGTCCACGTTGGTCTTGCATTTAAACATATTTGGTTTGTGTAGATGGCAAAGTCGTTTGTAGCTAACATTTATGCTAATGAATATAAGTAAGGTAGGTTTTGTGAATGGATTTTGTACGTACAGTATTTGGACACTTTTTTTTTGTTGGAATTTCTTCATAGCCGTGGAATATAATTTTTTGCCGGGTGTTTATTTGAAAATAATCGACACTGACCAATCATAATAGAATATTCAGCCAAGTTGTGGAAAATGCACATATCTCAAATCAAGCTAGGATTAAGTGTGTGTAAAGTTAGCCCGAAGTGACTCTTCTGACTAAGTGACTTTTCATCTAACATTTTGCTGCATTCACTTTATTTATTTATTGCTTTTAGTTGTTGTACACTACAACATAAACCAGTGGTAACTGAACAACAATGGATCCAGGCACATTCTCTGTTCTTCTGTTCTCAGATTCGAGCAGATGTTAACGAAGAGCACCTTGATCAGATTGACAATGACCTGATGCAGGCCAAGGCAGATCTGGTGGACATCACAGAACCTCGCAGACTGTGTCTCGTGGAACTTGGCCACTCAAAAGATTTTGTCATCTGGGTTAAAGAGGCCCTGAAAGGTAAAGAGGCTAATGGCTAAACATTTTTGTTACTCTAATACAGGGTTTCCCAAACTCTGTCTTTGGGACCCCAAGGGGTGCACGTTTTGGTTTTGGCACTACACTGCTGATTCAAATAATCAACTAATCATCAAGCTTTGATAATTTGAATCCGTGGGGTGTCGAGGACTGAGTTTAAGAAACACTGCTCTGATACCGTAATTTTCGGACTATAAACCGCGCCTTTTTTTCCAATTTTTTCGACTCTGCGGCTTATATAACGGTGCGGCTAATCTATGGATTTTTACAGCTAACGGCCACTAGAAGACCTCCTAAATCTATGGATTTTACAGGTTACAGTCCACCAACTTTAACTCTATGGGCTCTATGACCGGTCCGCGGCCCCCACCTTTAAGCGGCGGGCTCCAGCAGGAAAAGCTGGAGGCCGGAAAAGAGTGAGACAGGTAGCGCGCAAATAGTAAAAGTGGAACCGAGAGTGGTACGAGAGACAGAACGAGAGACAGAACGAGAGCAAGACAGACAGACATTACGAGAGCGAGACAGTTTGTCTCTTTCCCGACAATCCCCTCTGTGCACGAACCCTTACATATGGTAATTAAACATTAAAACACCTGCGGCTTATAGTCCAGTGCGGTTTATATATGTACACATCATTCAATTTAGCTGCTGCGGCTTATACTCCGGTGCGCCTTATAGTGCGGAAAATACGGTACTTAGAAAAATCTGTAAAATATATCTGCATTGATTATATTTATGTTACAGATATCAATGAGCTGAAAGTCTTTGTTGACCTGGCCTCCATCTCTGCTGGGGAGAATGATCTTGATGTGGACCGTGTGGCCTGTTTCCACGATGCCGTTCATGGATACTCCCCATTGCTCTTCGAGCTGAAGCAAGATTCTGGTTTTCAGACCGTTAAAGAGGGGATGAAGAAGCTCTGGAGAACATTGGATAATGATTGCAACCTCCCAAAGAAGCTGGTGAGATGAACATTTTAACATAGAAAACTATCATTTTAATAATCCATCAATAGCATCCAATGTCCATGACTCTTAATTCTCTGTTTTGAAGCATGACACAGCACGACACTTGGAGTGGTTGAAAACTGTGAAGGATTTCCATGGGTCTGTGGAGCTGTCCTCCATCTCCTTAGCCACCGCCATTAACAAAAAGGGCATCTACACCATCAGTGCACAGAACCAAAAGAAGGTAGACAATATTACCATGCAATATACTGTATGGACAACATTTTCGTCAAAAGACTACATATCTGCTATGTGATTTATGTTCTATCTTATCCTAAACAATGTCCGTGAGATGGAGGCACGTTTTTTTACATGGTGCAATTATCAGGTGAAGTATTCGCCACTACCTGCTAT
This sequence comes from Coregonus clupeaformis, assembly GCF_020615455.1. Classification (NCBI taxonomy): domain Eukaryota; kingdom Metazoa; phylum Chordata; class Actinopteri; order Salmoniformes; family Salmonidae; genus Coregonus; species Coregonus clupeaformis. The sequence goes on from NC_059206.1 coordinate 9,182,849, forward strand.
CTGTATAGGCATTATGTTGTACATCAAGATCTCCGATAAGATGATATGCACAAATAAAATGCCCACGGACCAATGAGCATAAATGTGACTTTCCTGAATTGGAAAAGGAATGTCCATTTTTAAGAATGTTGTGGGAATATCTTTTAAGTAATATAGATACATTATTCTGTGGACATTCTGAAACATCAAGGGAATATTCTGTGAAATTTTAAAATTAACATTGTTTAAACATCATAAACAACTGGACAGATTTTGTGTTTTAGGAACCGGTCTTACGTAATGACCCACAGCCTAATTAATGTGCCCGCAACCTACTTACATGTTTTGGAAATGTTTAGAGAACACAAACATTTCAGTGTTCAGTCAACATTTTGTCAACATACCCAAGTTGCAACAGTTTGTGAAAAGCAATGAGAACAGTAAAATGTATCCCTGTGTGTTGCTGTTTCTTCATCAAAGTTGAGTCTTGAGACTGCCCTGAAGCTGCAAATCTCCGAGGAGCATGGAGAGGAGCAGGAGATGCGCTCCTACTCACTGGAGGACCTGCGGGATCTGCAAAACAAACTCATGCTCATGTCTGGTAAAGGGGACCAGTCTGAGGTGAACCACTTTTCAGAGGTAGATATCAGTATTTTATATGTTTCAGATACTACTTGTAACGTTGTTCAACCAGAAGGAACATTTTGGTATTTTTAGTTATAATTGAGCACTTCGTGTTGATTTTCTTAGGTTTTCGCCAGTGTCCAGAGATTGGCTGTGGCATTCATTGCCCTGTTTACAGCTGGGAACCCCCTGTTCCGAAACTGGGAAGCCAACATCGACTGTAGTTCACTCAGTGAGGAGGCCGGCATCACCGTGGACTTCCACCTGGGCAGTGTTGTCGGTGTGATTACGGTGGAGGGCAACATCGTGGATCAGCTTCCTGAGCTGTGCAGGAAGATGGAGAAGTGTCTGAAGTACTGGAATGACTTTATGGACAAACAGAGATCCCACCATTACTACCTGAACTACTACACCGCAGAGCAGATAGTCTACCTGTGCAGTAAGCTGACTCAGCAAAATGTGGCCAATTTTGAAGACCAAGTTCTCATGATGCTCTCTTTTGTCAAACCCAACTGCACAGCCTCTGATCTGAGGCAGTCCTGCCATGCACTGCAAAGTGAGATCCTCGCCAAACCATCAGAGCGAAATGAGGAAATTGACTTTCAGACCTTTGTTGAAGTGTCGAGCAGCGGAGAGAGAGGTCCAGATTTTATGGATCGCTTTACCGATAACCTGCCAAGTCTCATCAAACAAGAAATTGGCTCAGGAAAAGTGAATCTGATTTGGAATGCTTACATGAGAGACATGAAGAACTTTCTTCCAGACACTCTTGATGTCAGAAGCTTTGGAAGATTCTTAGAAATATTGGCCAACAAAGAGGAAAACAAATTTTGCCCAAAAATGTGGAGCAAAAAACCTATTCAACGGGATCTGTCCAAGGGCCTTGCTACGGGGACCCCAAACCTCATTGTTTGCCCACACGATGAGATCCTGACATCTTGCATCTCCATTTACATGAGTAGCAAATGTGAGCCATTGCCTACGTATGATGAGGTCCTACTGTGTAACTCCTCCACACCTTATGAGCAAGTGGAGCTGTTCGTCAGGCGCTGTCTCACCCCAGGCTACAGAGGACAGAAGATCTACACCATGCTTTACGGGGATCAGCTGAGTTATGAAGTGAGCTCCAAAATTGAGAGATTTTTCAAGAGTATCGAAATGCAGAGCCGGAAAGACTACAGGCTTGTGATCATCTGCAGTTTGGATCGAGAGCACGCCTACCTTCCCTCAGCCTTCAGCCAGTACAGGTTACACATGGTGCCCCAGGAGCCACTGATCATGATTCAGCGTTACCTGAACAGACACTATACGGTCCCAGCGGATCAGACCAGTGCTGCTGCTGTATTCAAAGACCGACAGTTTGTTGGAGTTGTGTCGTCCGAAAGAGCTGGAGTTGGTCAGTATATTTTTGTAGACGTTTCCGCCTGTAAATAGTGCAATATGTAGATAATGTCTGCAGAAGTAAATAATGTATTGAAGCGACATTAACCCGACATCTAGCGACCTCATCAAGAGGTTTGGACGGTTAAGGTGTTGGCTTGGCAGTTGCTGGACCCGGGTTGAAGTCCCGGTCGGGGATACTCCCAGAATTTGATACAGGAAAATGTGTCACTAATTAGTATTACAAACAATCATTTCACACACATCCCTTTACAGATGTTTGTTTAAGGGTTATGATAAAGTAAGGAAGTAGAGCCAAGTCAGATACTTCTAAGCTGTTTTTCTTTAAAAAAACACAAGGAAATTGAAACTGTCGCTAAAATGCTACATGTAGCTCCTGAAAATGTTTTTGATTGACTAATTTGTCTTTATTTAAAATGCCTAACACTTCAGCTTGTTTGGTTCCTCTGACTAATAACATGATGTTGACACTTTCAGGTAAATCCCTTTATATCAAGAGGCTATTTGAAAAACTGAAGGACAACTTCATGAAGTCTGCACTGCTGAAATGCATTCGCTTGATCAAGCCAACGGTTGATGAAAATGCCATTCTTCAGTCTCTTCTCAACAGCCCTGAGAAGAAGGAGCTGACCATCTTCCATTTTGATGTCACATCTACGGTAATTATATCTGGTGGTATTGATTTAAAGCTAGTTAGGTTTGCTGATGTGGAAAAATGAAAAATTGTGCCACTGACATTATTGATTATTATAACATTATTGATTTAACATTATTTGATCAAGTTTATTGCAGACAATGACCCTTATCCTAGTTATGGTCTTATTTTGAAAAAGCAGTTTGCATGCACCCTTAAATTCAACAACCGCCAATATTCCTGTATAAACGATGAACAGAATATCCCTAATAAACCCTGTAACCTAAGGCCACAACAAATGAGTCACTGGTAGTGGTTCAACAGGCACCTTACAATTTGCGTTGTAGACTTTAGGAAATAATTTTCAGGCGATTTCCCACAGCAACCATTTGTGTGAATTGCCTGCTAGCCTTTAGTTTTGATCTATGATGTTTTCACATTAAACACTTATTTAATACAAACGGTGAATTGTAAAAGATGTTGGACTACAATAAATCTAACTTTCAGGACAGACGAAAGCTGAGCAACTGCTAGGTAGGGAGTTCTGACGACCCTCTGAACTCCTGTAGTACCTGAGCCGCAAGGCAAAACACACAATTGACGGCTCATGTCGTTCTCACAGTTACTGGTCCTAATGGCCATGGCTAGCGCTCTTGACAACAACGCTCTTGACAACAGCGCTCTTGACAACAGCGCTCTTGACAACAACGCTCTTGACAACAACGCTCGGTGTGAGGTAATGGGTCCACTACCGAAACTGTGTATTATGATAGGAGGATTTGGTAAGAATAAGCATGACTCTCGCTCACACTTAAAAATCTTGATGCTTCAGATATCCGATCCGAATTAAAAAATCATGACGTTTCGGACGTCCCAACCCTACACTATGATCTTAGGACTTCACAACAATCGTTAAAATTTGTCAGCAAAAATAATTGGGGTGAAATCGTAGTGTATACCCGGCATAAAACAGCAGAAGTTCTCGAGATGCTTGAATCTACTTTTAACTTAATTACATTTTAGTATTTTTTTGTAAATTCCTTTACTCTCATTATTATTTTTTATGCAATGTTCAACAGGTGCAGAAGGGTCTTGATGAATGTCTGTTTAAACTGCTGGTCCTGGGCTATTTGATGGATTCTGAGGGAAGAATGTGGAAATGCAGCAACAAGCAGTTGTATGTGATTGAGATTCTACAGTCTACAGTAAACCAGCTCAGAAATGAACCAACAACGGTATGCTTTTTTTAAAGACTATCAATGTTAATTTGTTATCAGAGACTGTCGTCAATGTACGTGTCATTTCTTGATTTTCTTAAATCACACGTCTCCCCTCTCTTTTTACAGAAAGCACCTGTCAACTTTACCTTCCTGGATGTGTTCCCAAACATCTTCTGCCGCCCACCCAACGAGATTCTAGAACTGGGAATGAGGATGCAACAGGATCCCTCCATTACGAAGCCTGAAGACCCACTTATGGATGACCAAGAGTTCAAGAGTGACGCTTACCAACGACCATACCAATATCTGACACGATCCCATAATCACATCAACTTGGACAGATTTATGTACAGTGGAGTTGAAGGGACCCATGTGAAATGTCTACAGTTGCTCCTTCTGTACTGTGGAATTAAGGACCCCTCATGGGCAGAGTTGAGGAATTTTACATGGTTCCTAAACCTTCAGCTGCGAGACTGTGAAACGTCCGTCTTCTGTGATGCCTCTATCACCGGGGACACTCTTCAGGGATTCAAGAACTTTGTGGTGGACTTCATGATTCTGATGGCCAAGGATTTCGCCACTCCTTCACTCAGCATCTCAGACCAGAGCCCTGGGAAGCGGCAGATCGACCTAACTGGAAAACAAGAAGAAGACCTGGCACCATTCCGGATCAGAAAGAGATGGGAGTCAGAACCACATCCCTACATCTTCTTCAATGGCGACCACATGTCAATGACCTTCATTGGCTTTCACCTTCAGCCCAATAAAGAAAACTGGGTAGATGCTGTTGATCCATCCACAGGGAGTGTGATCAAAAGGAACATCATGACAAAAAAACTGTTTGACGGCCTGACTCTACAGAGAGTCCCTTTCAACATTGATTTTGATGAACTGTCGAGACAGGATAAAATTGAATACATTTGCAATGTTATGGGAATCCACCAGCATCTTGATCCTGATGAAACATATGAGCTAACAACTGACAATGTATTGAAGATGCTGGCAATTATCATGCGGTTCAGGTGCAGCATCCCTGTTGTAATCATGGGGGAGACAGGGTGTGGGAAAACGAGACTCATCAACTTCCTCTGTGAACTACAGAAGAGAGCAGTGACCACTCAGAATATGAAGCTAGTCAAAGTGCATGGAGGAACTAGCTCAGACATGATTTACACCAATGTCAGAGAGGCAGAAGCCATTGCTTATAACAACAAACAACGCTATGGCTTTGATTCTGTTCTCTTCTTTGATGAAGCCAACACAACAGACGCCCTCAGCAGTATTAAGGAGGTCATATGTGATCATACTGTAGAAGGAGAACCTTTGCAATCCCAATGTGGCTTGCAAATTATTGCTGCATGCAACCCTTACAGAAAGCACACAGATGAGATGATTCACAGATTGGAGTCAGCTGGCCTAGGATACAGAGTCCGAGCTGAAGAGACAGACGAAAAGCTGGGGTCCATCCCTCTCCGTCAGTTGGTGTACCGAGTCCAGGCCTTGCCCCCAAGCATGATCCCTCTGGTGTGGGACTTTGGACAGCTCAATGATCACACTGAAAAAATGTACATCAAGAAAATTGTCAAGAGGGTGGTTCAGACCAACATGATCAAGATGGCCTATGCAAGGTGGATCACCAATGTCATGTCTGCTTCACAGAGGTACATGCGGAAAAGGAAAGATGAATGTAGCTTTGTAAGTCTGAGGGATGTGGAGCGTTGCATGCAAGTTTTTGTCTGGTTTTACAAAAACCATAAGATGCTACTTGCTTGTCTGTGGGAGTTTGAGAGAAATCAAAATGCAGAGAGGTGTAAACGAATCCAAAGAGATCCAGTCTTGTGGTCTCTGGTGATGGCGGTGGGAGTGTGTTACCACGCCTCATTGGAAAACAAAGAAGAGTACAGACAAAAGATCTGCAAGTATCTCACTGAAACATACACCCCATTGAAAGTGATGCAGGAAATCTCACTCATGCAGGATCTTCTCCTGAGTGGAGTGCCGCTGGGGGAAACAATTGCACGAAACAATGCTCTGAAAGAGAACATCTTCATGATTGTTATCTGCATTGAGCTAAGAATCCCTCTCTTCTTGGTAGGGAAACCTGGGAGTTCTAAATCTCTGTCTAAAACCTTGGTAGCAGATGCCATGCAGGGTCAAGCTGCGCACTCTGACCTCTACAAAAGACTGAAGCAGATTCACCTGGTGTCCTTCCAGTGCAGCCCTCACTCCACACCAGAGGGCATCATCAACACATTCAAGCAATGTGCACGTTTCCAGGAGGGAAAGAACTTGAAGGAGTACATATCAGTGGTGGTGCTGGATGAAATTGGATTGGCTGAGGACTCTCCCAAAATGCCCCTGAAAACCCTCCATCCTCTGCTAGAAGAGGGATGCATTGATGATGAGCCGCTACCACACAAGAAGGTTGGATTCATTGGCATTTCCAACTGGGCTTTGGACCCCGCGAAGATGAACAGAGGGATTTTTGTTTCACGCGGTGACCCTGACGAGAAGGAGCTGATTGAGAGTGCAAAAGGCATATGCTCGTCTGACACAATGATTTTGGAGAAAGTCAGAGATTTCTTTCAACCCTTTGCCAGGGCCTACCTAAACATCAGCCCAGAAAAAGGCAAAGGTTTCTTTGGTTTGCGTGACTACTACAGCTTAATCAAGATGCTTTTTGCAGTTACCAAGGCCTCAGAGCAGATCCCTAGTGCAGAGAAGATTGTGGAGGCGGTACTAAGGAACTTCAGTGGAAGAGATGATGTGGACGCAGTCACGGTCTTCACCGAAACGCTTAAGATCAATCCAAATCTGGAGAGGATCAGTACCATTGAGCTTGTGAGACAAAACATCTCCGCTCAGGAGGAAGACTGCCGCTATTTGCTGCTACTGACCAAAAACTATGCAGCCTTACAGATCCTGCAGCAGACCTTTTTCTCAGAGAGCTGCCAGCCTGAGATTATCTTTGGGTCCAGCTTCCCCAAGGACCAAGAGTACACCCAGATCTGCCGCAACATCAACCGCATCAAGATCTGCATGGAAACCGGTCGAACCGTCGTGCTCCTGAACTTGCAGAACCTATATGAAAGTCTCTACGATGCTCTCAACCAATACTACGTCTGCTTAGGAGGACAAAAGTATGTTGACCTGGGACTGGGGACCCATCGTGTCAAATGCAGAGTGCACAAAGACTTCAGGCTCATTGTCATTGAGGATAAAGAGGTGGTCTACAACCAGTTTCCGATCCCTCTCATCAACAGGCTTGAGAAGCATTACCTGGACATCTATACTGTCCTTAGTAAAGAACAAAAGGAAATTGTTGCAGACTTGGAGAGATGGGTTGGGCAGTTTGTAGATCTTCGACAAAGCTTAACTGCACCACAAACCTACAAGTACCAACCTCCTGATGTTTTCATTGGCTTCCATGCGGACACGTGTGCCTCGGTGGTTCTTCAAGTGACCGAGAAACAGAGGGGAGACATGGACATCCCAGACCAACAAAGAAGAGTACTAGATGAGGCCAAACTCATCCTGGTGAACTGTGCCACTCCAGACTCTGTGGCTCGTCTGGACTGCACAGGGCTCTCTAAAGTGGAGAGTGAACATCTGACCGGGTTCTACTATGAAGAGAGGAAGCACAGCTCTTTGGCTGACTTTGTCTGTCACACACAACAGGTTGAGCAGAGCCCTTCCTGCTTCACAGAGGTAATTAGTTGTAGTTGAATTTGTACAGTACATTTTACGTCTTATTTATCCACTCCTAATTTTTATCTTAACTTCCCCAGGTGACGACATTTTCCAGACTGTTGACAGAATCGGATATTGGACCGCTGAAGGAGGTGGTACACAATGTAGAGCTTCTGTCACTGCAGCAGTTTGACACAGAGCTCTCTTTCCGCAAGAAGATCAGGTTTATTTATTTTAAATGTTTTAGCCTGTACATCATATATTTTGTGTGTTCCCCCCCCCAGTTATTTGGACAGATTGAAAAAATATATATATTTTTTTATCTAGGGAATTTCTGACGCCTGGAAATGCATCAAGCAATAAACTACTCATTATTCAGTCAGATTTGGATGAAGCATCCCACAATGCAAGTGTCATTGCGTCTGCAAAGTAAAGTGAATCTAATTTCATAAATATCTGCTTACTAAATGAAAACTAAGGTCAATCTAATTTCATAAATATCTGTGACTAAATGAGATACTATCTGAGAAACATGTTTCATTGTATTCAGGTACTCTGCCATAAATGAAATCAACAAATCAGAACAAGAGGAGATTGAAGGCAAGGTGTTGGTCTACTTCATCACCAAACTGTTAAGGTCGGAGAGTGGGACTTCCTTTGTTGGATTTCATGGAGGTGAGATACAAGTATTTCGCTACACCCGCAATAACATCTGCTAAATATGTGTATTTGACCAATAACATTTGATTTGATCTTCTACATGCAGCTTTAAAGCCTGTTGATATAACATTTGCAATTTATAACATGGAATCGGAAAGTGTCAATAAAATTCTATTGGTCATTTTCTGCAATAGGTCCCTGGAGGTCAGTTCATATTGATGACCTCAGAAGATCCAAAGATATTGTGTCAGATATCAGAGTCTTGCGAAACCTTGCCATCTGTCAACTGTTTGAGGAAAGGCAGGCTCAGCCTCAAGGTAACAAAAGCTGTGTGTGATTTTATGTAAATGCCTGGCTATGAAAAGCCTACTGACATTGAGTACGGTTACATGCACACAATAATGCGATTATTGTGGATAGTCAGATTAATATAATAGTTTGTTTAAAACGTTTACATGCTTTGCAAGAAGAACGATTTCCCTAATAATCTTGTTTACATGGACACATCTGAAATCGGACATATAAAGTTTGTATGTGAAAACTACTTCTAAGACTCATACATTCAGTTGTTCCGAAGGGAGGCTCTCGGCTGGTGCTAGCACATGAGCAGATCAAACACACCGCTGGAACACCCATGAAGGTGTTTACATGTCCTAATAATTCTAAAGACTGCTCAGAAAACCAGGTGTTTTAAATCGGCGTATGCTTACTTAGATTTTGACCTTACACCAATTAAGATAAGGTGTTCACATGACTGTTGCATAATCTGCCTACTGCCATAAACAGTTTAATATGGAATTATTTGTGTGCATGTAAACGTACTCATTGACTCCTGAGGTGCTGACCTGTTGCATCCTCTATAGCAGGGTCAGGTAATGGTTATTATCTGACCCTGCTGGTCATCGCTGAACGTCTTGAATGTGTTGAATAAAGACAAGGCCTTAATGGCCACATGTACTCTTAAATCTCCATCCAGCACAGCCAGAAGAGGACTGGCCACCCCTCAGAACCTGGTTCCTCTCTAGGTTTTCTTACTAGGTTCCTGCCTTTCTAGGGAGTTTTTCCCCAGCCACTGTGCTTCTGCATCTGCATTGGTTGTTCTTTAGGGTTTTAGGCTGGGTTTCCGTAAAGCACGTAGTGACGACTGCTCATGGAAGAAGAGCAAAGTAGACAACGTATAAATACATGATGTCATCCCATGTCAGGAAGGACTAACTGAAATCTAAACACTACCCCTAAAAAGTTTATATGTTGACCTACAATTACACAAATGTTCTTATATTGTGGGCAGGTTTGGATGACATGTATTCTGGGACAGATCAACTTGAAGACCAAACAGTGAGTAATATCCAAATTCATCTACAATTTGATAGATCATGCATACATGTCTTTTTTTTTTTTTTTTTTTTTTTGGAGCACCTTCATGTTCCTTGGGCTCTCTACCTTCTGCAGTGCTGGGAGGATGTCCTGGACACTACGCTGCTTGTGCGTAGCTGCGTTCAGAGCGCGGTGGGCATGCTCCGAGACCAGATGGAGGGTGGGTTCCGCAACATCAGGAGAGTTGAGATCCTGCTGACTCTCCTGACTGACAACGACGAAATAAGAGGTAGTAAGGTTGAGCGACAGCTATTCCATAGTTGTAGTAATGCAATCCATTCACATGAATCCAACTCTTTCTATTCCATAGTTGTAGTAATGCAATCCATTCACATGAATCCAACTCTTTCTATTCCATAGTTGTAGTAATGCAATCCATTCACATGAATCCAACTCTTTCTATTCCATAGTTGTAGTAATGCAATCCATTCACATGAATCCAACTCTTTCTATTCCATAGTTGTAGTAATGCAATCCATTCACATGAATCCAACTCTTTCTATTCCATAGTTGTAGTAATGCAATCCATTCACATGAATCCAACTCTTTCTATTCCATAGTTGTAGTAATGCAATCCATTCACATGAATCCAACTCTTTCTATTCCATAGTTGTAGTAATGCAATCCATTCACATGAATCCAACTCTTTCTATTCCATAGTTGTAGTAATGCAATCCATTCACATGAATCCAACTCTTTCTATTCCATAGTTGTAGTAATGCAATCCATTCACATGAATCCAACTCTTTCTATTCCACAGTTGTAGTAATGCAATCCATTCACATGAATCCAACTCTTTCTATTCCATAGTTGTAGTAATGCAATCCATTCACATGAATCCAACTCTTTCTATTCCATAGTTGTAGTAATGCAATCCATTCACATGAATCCAACTCTTTCTATTCCATAGTTGTAGTAATGCAATCCATTCACATGAATCCAACTCTTTCTATTCCATAGTTGTAGTAATGCAATCCATTCACATGAATCCAACTCTTTCTATTCCACAGTTGTAGTAATGCAATCCATTCACATGAATCCAACTCTTTCTATTCCACAGTTGTAGTAATGCAATCCATTCACATGAATCCAACTCTTTCTATTCCACAGTTGTAGTAATGCAATCCATTCACATGAATCCAACTCTTTCTATTCCATAGTTGTAGTAATGCAATCCATTCACATGAATCCAACTCTTTCTATTCCATAGTTGTAGTAATGCAATCCATTCACATGAATCCAACTCTTTCTATTCCACAGTTGTAGTAATGCAATCCATTCACATGAATCCAACTCTTTCTATTCCATAGTTGTAGTAATGCAATCCATTCACATGAATCCAACTCTTTCTATTCCATAGTTGTAGTAATGCAATCCATTCACATGAATCCAACTCTTTCTATTCCATAGTTGTAGTAATGCAATCCATTCACATGAATCCAACTCTTTCTATTCATGTTTACGAACAGCTGAATTTCTGAGAATTCTAAAGAGACGTCTGCACTCCTTACTGGCAACCCGTGAAAAAAACACTACCTTAACAAAAAACTGGGTCATTACTGAGGCTTCCAACATTGATGCTTTGCATGAGGGGGGGACATTTAGGTGAGTGAGCACTATTCACCAGTGAATTGAGAGACAAACCCCATCCATATGCTTGTCGTGCTTGTGAAACATGTATAAATATTATCTCCCGAGTGGCGCAGTGGTCTAAGGCACTGCATCGCAGTGCTAACTGTGCCACTAGAGATCCCGGTTCGAATCCAGGCTCTGTCGCAGCTGGCCGCGACCGGGAGACCCATGGGGCGGCGCGTAATTGGCCCAGCGTCGTCCAGGGTAGGGGAGGGAATGGCCGGCAGGGATGTAGCTCAGTTGATAGAGCATGGCGTTTGCAACGCCAGGGTTGTGGGTTCGATTCCCACGGGGGGCCAGTATAAAAAAAATATGTATTCACTAACTGTAAGTCGCTCTGGATAAGAGCGTCTGCTAAATGACTAAAATGTAAAATGTATTTACTGGGGAAAACAATTTCCTAGACTAGAATAACACAATGTAGCTGTTACTCAGTGGCCTACTAAGCTAGTTTTGTGCTTTAACAGACAAACCCTATGGAAGCGAGTTCAGGCGGTGGTCATTCCACTTTTGGCACAGCTGGTTTCTGTCATTGACCGTGATGGTAATCTAGACCTCCTGCTGGACACCAACTCTGGAGAGACAATCAAAAAATTGTGGTTAGACATCTTTGGGGACGACAAACTACTTGATTTCCCCTTTCCCTGTGCTAGTGTGGACAACAAGTAAGTGGCCTCAGTGTTAAGGACCATTTTATTTGTCTTCTGTATGGTCTTATTCAGTGTGAAGATTTTACATTTTTTATTTACATTTTCGAAAGAAAAACAATGTGAATTGGAAGACGTATTAATCACATTAATCAGTATGTTCTTCGTCTCGGCACCCAGAACCAAATCTTGTGTGAGTGTCTGTCTCTGCTCAGCTGCTTATAAATGTTTATTTAGCTCATCCTACATCCTCTATACAGTATATTGGCTATTTGTATTCATTTACTCACCATGGCTGGTCTATAACCTGCAGTACCGGTCAAAAGTTTTAGAACACCTACTCATTCAAGGGTTTTTCTTTATTTTTTACTATTTTCTACATTGTAGAATAATAGTGAAGACATCAAAACTATGAAATAACACATGTGGAATCATGTAATAACCAAAACAAGTGTTAAACAAATCAAAATATGTTTTATATTTGAGATTCTTCAAAGTAGTACCCTTTTCCTTGATGACAGCTTTTCACACTCTTGGCATTCTCTCAACCAGCTTCGTGAGGTAGTCACCTGGAATGCATTTCAATTAACAGGTGTTCTTTGTTAAAAGTACATTTGTGGAATTTCTTTCCTTCTTAATGTGTTTGAGCCAATCAGTTGTGTTGTGACAAGGTAGGGTTGGTGTACAGAAGATAGCCCTATTTGGTAAAAGACCAAGTCCATATTATGGCAAGAACAGCTCAAATAAGCAAAGAGAAACGACAGTCCATCATTACTTTAAGACATGTAGGTCAGTCAATACGGAACATTTCAAGAACTTTGAAAGTTTCTTCAAGTGCAGTCGCAAAAACCATCAAGCGCTATGATGAAACTGGCTCTCGTGATGACCGCCACAGGAAAGGAAGACCCAGAGTTACCTCTGCTGCAGAGGATAAGTTCATTAGTTACCAGCCTCAGAAATTGCAGGCCAAATAAATGCTTCACAGAGTTCAAGTAACATCTCAACATCAACTGTTCAGAGGAGACTGCGTGAATCAGGCCTTCATGGTCAAATTGCTGCAAAGAAACCACTACTAAAGGACACCAATAAGAAGAAGAGACTTGCTTGGGCCAAGAATCAGAAGCAATGGACATTAGACCGGTGGAAATGTGTCCTTTGGTCTGGAGTCCAAATTGGAGATTTTTGGTTTCAACCGCCGTGTCTTTGTGAGACGCAGTGTAGATGAACGGATGATCTCCGCATGTGTAGTTCCCACCGTGAAGAATGGAGGAGGAGGTGTGATGATGTGGGAGTGCTTTGCTGGTGACCTTGTTTGTGATTTATTTAGAATTCAAGGCACACTTAACTAGCATGGCTACCACAGCATTCTGCAGCGATACGCCATCCCATCTGGTTTGCGCTTAGTGGGACTATCATTTGTTTTTCAACAGGACAATGACCCAACATACCTCCTGGCTGTGTAAGAGCTATTTGACCAAGAAGGAGAGTGATGGAGTGCTGCATCAGATGACCTGGCCTCCACAATCACCCGACCTCAACCTAATTGAGATGGTTTGGGATAAGTCGGACCGCAGATTGAAGGAAAAGCAGCCAACAAGTGCTCAGCATATGTGGGAACTCCTTCAAAACTATTGGAAAAGCATTCCAGGTGAAGCTGGTTGAGAGAATGCCAAGAGTATGCAAAGCTGTCATCAAGGCAAAGGGTGGCTACTTTGAAGAATGAAATATAAATATACATTTGATTTGTTTAACACTTTTTTTGGTTACTACATGATTCCATATGTGTTATTTCATAGTTTTGATGTCTTCACTATTATTCTACAATGTAGAAAATAGTAAAAAATAAAGAAAAACCCTTGAATGAGTAGGTGTGTCCAAAGGTTTGACTGGTACTGTAATTTTTATATTATTTTTACCAGGTGTCCAGACACTTAAAAATAAAATATCACTTGATTTTGAGAAACTTACCCCACCAGCGATAGACTTCCTCAGGCTTGTTTTGCAGTATGGGGGCTAAAAGGCTCCTAAAAGGCTCCTAAAAGGCTCCTAAATCACCAAAATATGTCCTTTTAGAAACCGCAACACTCTCAGTATAGTGATGCAGGTCTTTTTAGATGTTGTACACATGAAATTGTGTCATTCCTAACTTTATCCGAAACGTTATATTCCCATTTTGTTGAACTCGAGCGATATGTTTTCCGTGTGCGAGCATGCGCATTCCTTCTCGTTCCCATTGTGGTGATAGTAATGAGGAAAGTTTTGAATTGGAATTTGGTTTACTTTCTGAATTGAAATGGAATTGATCCCAACTCTGGAATGCATGACACAGTGCATTAGCCTCTCTGCTTGTTCTATTCCTGCTAAAACGGATTCAGACTGGCACCAAGTCAGTACCCTATTCTTAGGGTTGTTAATATCCAGAAATATTTAAGCGATTCTATGTTCCTGGATTTGGAAATCGATTCCAAGAGGTACAAACACGTTCACACAAGTATAATAATATGTATTTGTTATTTATAGCAAAAGCAATTCAGATTTGGATTGAAGATATACAATTTCTACCTAAAGCATATGCCATCATCAAAATTGCACAAAACCAACAAAAAAATTATTATAATAATCACAAAACCTGAAATTTGATAGAAAGTACCATTTTTAAAGTGGCAGGAATCAATTTCTATGAAAAATAATCGATTCCTCGTGAAGGAGTCGATTCTGATTCCCACTACTGTTAGGAATCGGGGAATCGACTATTTTTGGAAATGACTCCCTGCCCTGCGTATTATTTAATTCCATTGTAAATCACCCTCCCCTTGTCCCAGTTCTGCGTCTAAGACCATCCTGGTCCAGAATAACATCCCAATAGACAAGAATATCAGCTGTATCATGCCCTTCAGCTGGAAGATCAAGGACTACCTGGATGAACTTTGGATTTATGCTCTACAACATGAAGGTAGTAGATCATAACATATCCGGGGGGGTCATAGTGTAACCTATGTATTGCACTGTCACAGTTATTTTGTTTCCCTATCGTTTTGACAGGCCAAACTCAGAGGCAGTTTGAGGTGTTTTTCGGGAAGACTCCTCTGGGCCGCTACATTGCAACGGCGGACAAGGAGATGCAGACAGAGCTTTTCCACAGATACCTGCAGGATTTCATTACCATGACCATGAATGTGACTTGTGAAGAGGACAAACAGGTTTGATTTTTTTTTCTTTTTTTCACATTCACCATGAGTCAGTGTTTCCCCTATGATATTTTTCAGCAGCGGGTGGCAATGTTAGCGTAGAGGGAGGGGGTGAGGTTGTGGGGTGGGGTGGGGGACATTTTACAGTTTTAAAGCTAGTTTCCTGAAATTCTACAAATGTTGTCATTGCTTATGCTATTGGAGTGACCTAAAAGGTATACCAAAGTGAATGGGGGCCCCATGCAATGACATATACAGTGGGGGAAAAAAGTATTTAGTCAGCCACCAATTGTGCAAGTTCTCCCACTTAAAAAGATGAGAGAGGCCTGTAATTTTCATCATAGGTACACGTCAACTATGACAGACAAAATGAGGAAAAAAAATCCAGAAAATCACATTGTAGGATTTTTTATGAATTTATTTGCAAATTATGGTGGAAAATAAGTATTTGGTCAATAACAAAAGTTTCTCAATACTTTGTTATATACCCTTTGTTGGCAATGACACAGGTCAAACGTTTTCTGTAAGTCTTCACAAGGTTTTCACAAACTGTTGCTGGTATTTTGGCCCATTCCTCCATGCAGATCTCCTCTAGAGCAGTGATGTTTTGGGGCTGTCGCTGGGCAATACGGACTTTCAGCTCCCTCCAAAGATTTTCTATTGGGTTCAGGTCTGGAGACTGGCTAGGCCACTCCAGGACCTTGAGATGCTTCTTACGGAGCCACTCCTTAGTTGCCCTGGCTGTGTGTTTCGGGTCGTTGTCATGCTGGAAGACCCAGCCACGACCCATCTTCAATGCTCTTACTGAGGGAAGGAGGTTGTTGGCCAAGATCTCGCGATACATGGCCCCATCCATCCTCCCCCTCAATACGGTGCAGCCGTCCTGTCCCCCTTTGCAGAAAAGCATCCCCAAAGAATGATGTTTCCACCTCCCATGCTTCACGGTTGGGATGGTGTTCTTGGGGTTGTACTCATCCTTCTTCTTCCTCCAAACACGGCGAGTGGAGTTTAGACCAAAAAGCTCTATTTTTGTCTCATCAGACCACATGACCTTCTCCCATTCCTCCTCTGGATCATCCAGATGGTCATTGGCAAACTTCAGACGGGCCTGGACATGCGCTGGCTTGAGCAGGGGGGACCTTGCGTGCGCTGCAGGATTTTAATCCATGACGGCGTAGTGTGTTACTAATGGTTTTCTTTGAGACTGTGGTCCCAGCTCTCTTCAGGTCATTGACCAGGTCCTGCCGTGTAGTTCTGGGCTGATCCCTCACCTTCCTCATGATCATTGATGCCCCACGAGGTGAGATCTTGCATGGCGCCCCAGACCGAGGTTGATTGACCGTCATCTTGAACTTCTTCCATTTTCTAATAATTGCGCCAACAGTTGTTGCCTTCTCACCAAGCTGCTTGCCTATTGTCCTGTAGCCCATCCCAGCCTTTTGCAGGTCTACAATTTTAACCCTGATGTCCTTACACAGCTCTCTGGTCTTGGCCATTGTGGAGAGGTTGGAGTCTGTTTGATTGAGTGTGTGGACAGGTGTATTTTATACAGGTAACGAGTTCAAACAGGTGCAGTTAATACAGGTAATGAGTGGAGAACAGCAGGGCTTCTTAAAGAAAAACTAACAGGTCTGTGAGAGCCGGAATTCTTACTGGTTGGTAGGTGATCAAATACTTATGTCACGCACTAAAATGCAAATTAATTACTTAAAAATCATACAATGTGATTTTCTGGATTTTTGTTTTAGATTCCGTCTCTCACAGTTGAAGTGTACCTATGATAAAAATTACAGACCTCTACATGCTTTGTAAGTAGGAAAACCTGCAAAATCGGCAGTGTATCAAATACTTGTTCTCCCCACTGTATATATTTATAATTTTTTGGAGTGGAGGCCATGATTTAGCACTGATGATTATTTTTCCAAAGTTCATTCCAGGTTGTCAGTGGGATGTGTAATATCTTGAGGTGTGTGTGTGTGTGTGTGTGTGTGTGTGTGTGTGTGTGTGTGTGTGTGTGTGTGTGTGTGTGTGTGTGTTGTGTGCGCGCGCAACAATGTAGCTCCTTTGTGGCGCCTTGACCTGTTGTGTGAACGAGCTCCGACTACGTCATGATGCTGTTTGGACGGAGTTGACCTCTCTGCCCTGGGTCCATGCTGCCTACAGCGAGTTTAAGAACCGCTTACAGAACTTCTCCAGAATGATCAGCATCCCCCGAGTGGGCCAGGGCCTCCTGGAGAACACACAAACCAGAGAGGGGATGGAGCTGGTGAGTAGTTGGGTGTAAATCCTTGCGTAAAAAGAAAAAGGGCCCAATTGATATAAATGTACGGAAAAGTAAGAGAGGAAAAAAAGCCTGTCTCTTTGCATATGCAACTCTTATTCTTCACGGTCAATGTTTGCATAAAGGACATCAATAGTTGCTCAAATAATGAACATGATGTTGTGAGTTTATGCAAGTATATCTCAAGGGTGTTTTTTTTTCTCAACACTATCCTCTATCCCTCACTGCTCCCCAGGTCCTCGATGTGCACGCGGCAATGGCCTGCGTGGAATACCTGGAGCCCCAGGCTCTGGACACAGACGCCCAGCGGCTAGACTGGCTCAGGCAGGTCAAGAGGCTCCAGGTGCCCATAGAGCTGGTCTGCTCTGAGGAGAGTCGTAGGCACTGTGGGGAGAGAAGCAAGTCCATGGTCTGCAGAGTCCAGTGAGTTCAATGGGATTAGAATATAATTAACGATTGTCCATCCGAAGATGAAACATTTGCCCTTAGATAAATGACACAAACAACACATCATATCCATTATTACACATTACAAACAGGATTAACAGTGAGAATGACACACTACACCTACTATACATTTGAAATACAATTTGTAAGTCGCTCTGGATAAGAGCGTCTGCTAAATGACGTAAATGTAAATACAGTATTTATATTATATTTAAAATATGTATTATATTTAATCCCATAGGACATTATGCTGTACACAAACATGTAAACCTACCTTCTATTGCATTTATACTATTGATATAAGTAACTGTTAACTACTGTTCCGTACATGTAAAAAGTCACATTACAGTACATGTACATTCAATTCCTTAGTTGCTGCTACGACATGAGTTGTTCTTTCATGGTCCCTGTAGGAGCAGATGGAACCGCATCTTTGTCCTGTCTCTATTTGTGGAGCACTTGTTGCTGGGTGTCGAGAAAGTGGACAGGAGGCTGAAGCCTTTGGTTTTAGCGTCCGTGCGACGGTTATGTCACGTGAGATTCATCTTATCTCCTCCTCTGTTATATTTCATCTAATGTAGTGAAGTTGTATAACACAAAAAATTGCATTTTTCTACTCTTTAATTAATTAAAAGGTACTGGAGAGGGATGCAGACCTTAAAATTAAGCAGGCGTTTGAGGAAGTGCTCAATATACTTAAGGCCTGCAGAGAAGAAGCAGTTGAAAACAGATGGTGGGGACACTCATGTTGATTTATTAAATCATTAAGGTTACATTTCAGCTAGTCAAATTCTGCTTGATTTACCGTTGACAATTCTAAATTCATTACCATAACGCCAATTATCACGCTATATCCATGCAAATCACTGTGTGGTAGCGTCAAGAGAAGCTTGAAAGTCAAGATGAATCAAGCAATCCGATTACTTCCTGTAAATCCTGTGAGTGCTGTACAAGGTAGATTTAGACAGAAGTATATGGGAGAGTGGAATGTTCTTATGTATGTGGTCCTCTGTAGCTCAGCTGGTAGAGCACGGCGCTTGTAACACCAAGGTAGTGGGTTCGATCCCCGGGACCACCCATACACAAAAATGTATGCACGCATGACTGTAAGTCTCTTTGGATAAAAGCGTCTGCTAAATGGCATATTATGTACATCTTAGTAATTCAATTGATTTTCAAGATTCTCTGGCGCTAGCACACATTGGCTAACACAGATGTAGCTTGATAATGGGTGATTGGCTATTGCTGACATCAATAAGGTAATTCAGAATTGAAGTACCAGTTTATAAAATGAAAAATGGCGCTCTTCACGACTTGGACTTTCGGTTTATCCTGAACTGAAATGGAAATTGGGACAACCCTGTCTTTTTTTCATTGTTTTATTTTGCAGGAATGCCAAGCAGTTCAAGAAGAAGTGCAGTGCTTTCTTTATTGACCTGGTCTCTATGGTGTGCTTCAAGGACAACTCTCCGCCCTGTACGACCATCATCCTCCACCTGTTGTCTTTCCTCACAGTGGAGGCTCAATCTAGTCCTATCATCAGAGGTACCCTCGGATTGTCCCGGGCAAAAACAACCCCTAAATTCTATTTTTTTGTTTTTTTTATTGCGGATCTTGAAAGAACGGGATAAGTGTAAACAGTATCGCAAAAGTTCTACAAATTTAATCAGATCTTCGAACCCAGAAAGGCTTTGTTTTTGGACAGGCCATTGTGTCCCTTCAGTGTTTCTCGAATCTGATGTGTGTGTGTGTGTGTGTTTTGTTTCCGTCTTGGCCAGAACATAGACAGATTCAGAGGCACTCTCGGTTTGATCAGTCTGTGGACAACATCCAGTGGTTCATTGGTTCGGTTTGGTTGTTATTCATCAAACTCCTCCTCCTGCTCTTCCACCTGCTGAACTTACTCATGGTGGAGGCTCAGTCTGCCCTCAATATCACAGGTACCCTCCTGCTGTCTGACACCTTGTATCAGCATGATATAGGAATGTGAGTTTGTGTTTTATTTCTTACCACCATTTTCTTGGCCAGGACCTTTTCGCAGACAAACCAAGGCAATCTCTCCCTTTGGTGTTGATGTGGACAGAAGTCCAATGGTTTGGTCAGTAGTGCTCAAACTCCTGCTCAAGTACAGGTGAGTTACTAAGTACAGGTGAGTTATTAAGTACAGGTGAGTTATTAAGTACAGGTGAGTTATTAAGTACAGGTGAGTTATTAAGTACAGGTGAGTTACTAAGTACAGGTGAGTTACTAAGTACAGGTGAGTTATTAAGTACAGGTGAGTTATTAAGTACAGGTGAGTTATTAAGTACAGGTGAGTTACTAAGTACAGGTGAGTTATTAAGTACAGGTGAGTTACTAAGTACAGGTGAGTTACTAAGTACAGGTGAGTTACAGGTGGTTGTCTACTCTTTATTTCATGGGGTTAAGTTTATCAAGATACCCCAAAATGTTTATTGAATTGTTTTTTGTGTGCTTGTCTTCAAGCTTTGATGATGTCAAAGGTCACCTGCAGCAGCATCTGACAGAAGTTGAGCAGAGTGATATCTTGGAGGAATCAAGAAAAACAGAACTTTATTCCTTATACATAAACTGCATGGAGGTATGAACACAATTTCACATTAAATTTGCAATAGAAGTCAGCATTTATCTGATTGCGAATGTGAAGATTATTAGGCACTGTTGATCAAATGTAAGAGCCATTGAATAGTACAAACGTTCCCAAACAGTGGATGGTGGGGGTAATTGTTTTTATTTAAAAAGGGTCAGTCTTAACTTCTACATCAAATCATATAACGATGAAGTCACTTACAATAATTGTTTTTTTAATTAAAATGTGCAAAAAAGAAACCACAATATAATTTTTGGGCAAAATCACAATTTCTCAAGCAATCATTTTGCCGAGATGCTTGGGCATAATAATTTAATTTTGGCATAATACAAATCAGCTAATTATGAACTGAATGAAGGTCAATAAGACCAACTACATCGCAAATCTGGAGGAGCAATACAGTACATTGTTTAAATCCGGTTATAAATAAAGAATAAGAGATGTATTTTATATAGTGCTTTTCATTACAATCAGAACCTCAAAGTCGCTTTAGAAACAAAACTAATTCAAATCAAATCAAATGTTATTTGTCACATGCGCCGAATACAACAGGTGTAGACCTTACCGTGAAATGCTTACTTACAAGCCCTTAACCAACAATGCAGTTCAAGAAATAGAGTTAAGAAAATATTTACTAAATAAACTAAAGTAAAAAATTAAATAAAAAGTAACACAATAAAATTACATAACAATAACGAGGCTATATACAGGGGGTACCGGTACCGAGTCAATGTGCGGGGGTACAGGTTAGTCGAGGTCATTTGTACATGTAGGTAGGGGTAAAGTGACTATGCATAGATAATAAACAGAGCGTAGCAGCAGTGTAAAAAACAGCGAGTAGCAGCAGTGTAAAAACAAAAGGGGGGGTTCAATGTAAATAGTCTGGGTGGCCATTTGATTAATTGTTCAGCAGTCTTATGGCTTAGGGGTAGAAGCTGTTAAGGAGCCTTTTGGACCTAGACTTGGCGCTCCGATACCGCTTGCCGTGCAGGTAGCAGAGAGAACAGTCTATGACTTGGGTGACTGGAGCGTTTGACAATTCTTTGGGCCTTCCTCTGACACCGCCTAGTATATAGGTCCTGGATGGCAGGAAGCTTGGCCCCAGTGATGTATTGGGCCGTACGCACTACCCTCTGTAGTGCCTTGCGGTTGGATGCCGGGCAGTTCCCATACCAGTCTCCTGAGTGGGAAAAGGTGTTGTCGTGCCCTCTTCACGACGGTCTTGGTGTGTTTGGACCGTGATAGTTTGTTGGTGATGTGGACACCAAGGAACTTGAAACTCTCGACCTGCTCCACTATAGTCCCGTTGATGTTAATGGGGGCCTGTTCAGCCCTCCTTTTCCTGTAGTCCACGATCATCTCCTTTGTCTTGCTCGCATTGAGGGAGAGGTTGTTGTCTGTAGTGATGTTAGGGCATAGTATTGTGAGGACCGAGGTAGTTGGTTTGGGGCCATGAAGTCTACATTCCTTATGTCAAAGAAGATTAGTGATGTTTATGGTAGTATGATTGATGGACAGGATATAATGACTTGGGGCAAAGGGTAATAACAACAGAGAAAGGTAGTGCCTATGATGGTTGCCAGATGTATGTGAAAGGAAGGATAACCAAAAGCTGTGAGATTTGTGTGTGTGGGCAGTTCAACTGACAAAGGGCAGAGCTATGTCCGTTTGTTAGATGAACCCACAAGCTCGTGATCCAATAAATACTTGGTATAAAATCTCCACAGAATGTCTAAGTAAATTCTTACATCCTTGATTACTTGAATACCCGAGAAACTCATCATAACATTGTCCTGGCACCACACTGCCAGGTCTCTGACCTCCTTCCTATAGGCTGTCCATCGTTGTCGGTGATCAGGCCTACCACTGTTGTGTCGTCAGCAAACTTAATGATGGTGTTGGAGTCATGCGTGGCCACGCAGTCGTGGGTGAACAGAGAGTACAGGAGGGGACTAAGCACACACCCCTGAGGGGCCCCTGTGTTGAGGATCAGGGTGCCAGATGTGTAGTTACCTACTCTTACCACCTGGGGGCGGCCCGTCAGGAAGTCCAGGATCCAGTTGCAGAGGGAGGTGTTTAGTCCCAGGGCCCTTAGCTTAGTGATGAGCTTTGTGGGCACTATGGTGTTGAACGCTGAGCTGTAGTCAATGAATAGCATTCTCACATAGGTGTTCCTTTTGTCCAGGTGGGAAAGGGCAGTGTGGAGTGCGATTGAGATTGCATCATCTGTGGATCTGTTGGGGCGGTATGCAATTTGGAGTGGGTCGAGGATTTCCGGGATGATGGTATTGATGTGAGCCATGACCAGCCTTTCAAAGCACTTCATGGCTACCAATGTGAGTGCTAAGGGGCGGTAGTTATTTAGGCAGGCAACCTTCGCATTCTTGTGCACAGGGACTATGGTGGTCTGCTTGAAACATGTAGGTGTTACAGACTCGGTCAGGGAGAGGTTGAAAATGTCAGTGAAGACACTTGCCAGTTGGTCCGTGCATGCTCTGAGTACAAGCCCTGGTACTCGGTCTGTAAAAATGTTGACCTGTTTAAAGATCTTACTCACATCGGCTACGAAGAGCATGATCATACAGTTGTCCGGAACAGCTGGTGCTCTCATGCATGCTTCAGTGTTGCTTGCCTCAAAGCGAGCATAAAAGGCATTTCGCTCGTCTGGTAGGCTTGCGTCACTGGGCAGCTCGCGGCTGGGTTTCCCATTGTAGTCCCCAATAGTTTGAAAGCCCTGCCACATCCGACGAGTGTCAGAGCCGGTGTAGTAGGATTCAATCTTAGTCCTGTATTGAAGCTTTGCCTGTTTGATGGTTCGTCTGAAGGCATAGCAGGATTTCTTATAAGCGTCCGGATTAGTGTCCCGCTCCTTGAAAGCAGCAGCTCTAGCGTTTAGCTCGGTGCGGGTGTTGCCTGTAATCCATGGCTTCTGGTTGGGATATGTACGTACGGTCACTGTGGGGATGACGTCTTCGATGCACTTATTGATGAAGCCAGTGATTGAGGTGGTATACTCCTCAATGCCATTGGATGAATCACAGAACATATTCCAGTCTGTGCTAGCAAAACAGTCTGTGCTAGCAAAACAGTCCTTTAGCATAGCATCCGCGTCATCTGACCACTTCCGTATTGAGCGAGTCACTGGTATTTCCTGCTTTAGTTTTTGCTTGTAAGCAGGAATCAGGAGGATAGAATTATGGTCAGATTTGCCAAATGGAGGGCGATGGAGAGCTTTGTATGCGTCTCTGTGTGTGGAGTAAAGGTGATCTAGAGTTTTTTCCCCTCTGGTTGCACATATGACATGCTGGTAGAAATGAGGTAAAATGGATTTAAGTTTGCCTGCATTAAAGTCCCCGGCCACTAGGAGCGCCACTCCTGGATGAGCATTTTCTTGTTTGCTTATGGCCTTATACAGCTCGTTGAGTGCGGTCTTAGTGCCAGCATCGGTTTGTGGTGGTAAATAGACGGCTACGAATAATATAGATGAGAACTCTTGGTAGATAGTGTGGTCTAATCAAATCAAATCACATTTTATAGGTCACATTCATGTGTTTAGCAGATGTTATTGCGGGTGTAGCGAAATGCTTGCGCTTCTAGCTCCGACAGTGCAGTAATATCTAACAAGTAATATCTAACAATTTCACAGCATATACCCAATACACACAAATCTAAGTAAGGAATGAATTTAGAATATATACAATAATGGACAAGCAATGACAGAGCGGCATGGAATAAGATACAGTAGAATATTCTAGAATACAGTATATACATATGAGATGAGTAATGCAAGATATGTAAACATTATTAAAGTGGCTAGTGTTCCATTTCTTAAAGTGGCCAGTGATTTCTAGACTATGTCTATAGGCAGCAGCCTCTAATGTGCTAGTGATGGCTGTTTAACAGTCTGATGGCCTTGAGATAGAAGCTGTTTTTCAGTCTCTCGGTCCCAGCTTTGATACACCTGTACTGACCTCGCCTTCTGGATGATAGCAAGGTGAACAGGCAGTGGCTCGGGTGGTTGATGTCCTTGATTATCTTTTTGGCCTTCCTGTGACGTCAGGTGCTGTAGGTGTCCTAGAGGGCGGGTAGTTTGCCCCCGGTAATGCGTTGTGCAGACCGCACCACCCTCTGGAGAGCCCTGTGGTTGCGGGTGGTGCAGTTGCTGTACCAGGTAGTGATACAGCCGGACAGGATGCTCTCAATTGTGCGTCTGTAAAAGTTTGTGAGGGTTTTAGGTGCCAAGCCAAATTTCTTTAGCCTCCTGAGGTTGAAGAGGCTCTGTTGCACCTTCTTCACCACACTGTCTGCGTGGGTGGACCATTTCAGTTTGTCAGTGATGTGTATGCCAAGGAACTTGAAGCTTTCCACCTTCTCCACTGCGGTCCCATCGATGTGGATAGGGGGGTGCACCATCTGCTGTTTCCTGAAGTCCACAATCATCTCCGCTGTCTCGTCATTGTCTACAGTTTATCATAAGGTACTCTACCTCAGGGGAGCAAAACCTGTTCAGGACCCAGGGCCTCGAGCTTAATGATGAGCTTGGAGGGTACTATGGTGTTGAATGCTGAGCTCTCGTCATTGTCTACAGCTTATCATAAGGTACTCTACCTCAGGTGAGCAATACCTCGAGACTTCTTTAATATTAGACATCGTGCACCAGCTGTTATTGACAAATAGACACACACCCCTGCCCCTCGTCTTACCAGACATAGCTGCTCTGTCCTGCCGATGCACGGAAAACCCAGCCAGCTCTATATTATCCGTGTCGTTGTTCAGCCACGACTCGTGAAACATAAGATATTACAGTTTTTAATGTCATTGAAGAAAAAATCTTTGTCCAGTGCGAGGTGAGTAATCGCTGTTCTGATGTCCAGAAGCTCCTTTGGGTCATAAGAGACCGTAGCAGCAACTTTATGTACAAAATAAGTTACAAACAATGCGAAAAAACTAACAAAATAGCACTATGTGAAGCATTTATTTGGGCTGCAATCTGAGGTGCAGTTAACTCTAATGAACTTATCCTCTGCAGCAGAGGTAACTCTGTGTCTTCCATTCCTGTGGCGATCCTTATGAGAGCCAGTTTCATCATAGCGCTTGATGGTTTTTGCGACTGCACTTGAAGAAACGTTCAAAGTTCAAATTTTCCGCATTGACTGACCTTCATGTCTTAAGGTAATGATGGACTGTTGTTTCTCTTTGCTTATTTGAGCTGTTCTTGCCATAATATGGACTTGGTCTTTTACCAAATAGGGCTATCTTCTGTACACCAACCCTACCTTGTCACAACACAACTGATTGGCTCAAACGCATTAAGAAGGAAAGAAATTCCACAAATTAACTTTTAACAAGGCACACCTGTTAATTGAAATGCATTCCAGGTGACTACCTCATGAAGCTGGTTGAGAGAATGCCAAGAGTGTGCAAAGCTGTCATCAAGGCAAAGGGTGGCTATTTGAAGAATCTCAAATATAAAATATATTTTGATTTGTTTAACACTTTTTTGGTTACTACATGATTCCATATGTGTTATTTCATAGTTTGATTGTCTTCACTATTATTCTACAATGTAGAAAATAGTGAAAATAAAGAAAAACCCTTGAATGAGTAGGTGTGTCCAAACTGTTGACGGGTACTGTAAATAGTATAGTTTAATCAGACAATGTTTTGACCCCTAGCTGGGTCTTTGTCAGGACAAACCAAGTACGTTTGCAGGAGTGTGTCCTGACAAAGATCCAGTTTGGGGACGAAACGTTAAGTCCAGTTAAGCTATACTTTAGGAGCATGTACCAATGTGCAGCTACATCTTTTTGTTCTACATTATCCTCTCTAATCCAGCACCTGGTACTAAATTGTTTTTATGGATATTCCCATAGTACCACTCCACTAACCTCTGATAATCCAACCCATTTGAACCATGCTTTTTTTTTCAGATCGATAGATCACTAGCGACATAGCAACGAAACACATTTTCTAAACAGAATTCAACAGAAAACACAGGGTTGACAGAACATGATCTTTAAGAAAGTGAAACAAGCATGTGCTCAATGGAGCAGAAATGGACAGGAGAATTAGTTATTCTCGTGCCTTAAGTTGAAGCTCACCAAATTGCAATATTCTTAAAATATGTTCCAGGTCGATGCATTTCACCAAACAACACACGTGGGGAAAAAAAGTATTTAGTCAGCCACCAATTGTGCAAGTTCTCCCACTTAAAAAGATGAGAGAGGCCTGTAGTTTTCATCATAGGTACACGTCAACTATGACAGACAAAATGAGGGAAAAAAATCCAGAAAATCACATTGTAGGATTTTTAATGAATTTATTTGCAAATTATGGTGGAAAATAAGTATTTGGTCAATAACAAAAGTTTCTCAATACTTTGTTATATACCCTTTGTTGGCAATGACACAGGTCAAACGTTTTCTGTAAGTCTTCACAAGGTTTTCACACACTGTTGCTGGTATTTTGGCCCATTCCTCCATGCAGATCTCCTCTAGAGCAGTGATGTTTTGGGGCTGTTGCTGGGCAACACAGACTTTCAACTCCCTCCAAAGATTTTCTATGGGGTTGAGATCTGGAGACTGGCTAGGCCACTCCAGGACCTTGAAATGCTTCTTACGAAGCCACTCCTTTGTTGCCCGGGTGGTGTGTTTGGGATCATTGTCATGCTGAAAGACCCAGCCACGTTTCATCTTCAATGTCCTTGCTGATGGAAGGAGGTTTTCACTCAAAATCTCACGATACATGGCCCCATTCATTCTTTCCTTTACACGGATCAGTCGTCCTGATCCCTTTGCAGAAAAACAGCCCCAAAGCATGATGTTTCCACCCCCATGCTTCACAGTAGGTATGGTGTTATTTGGATGCAACTCAGCATTCTTTGTCCTCCAAACACGACGAGTTGAGTTTTTACCAAAAAGTTATATTTTGGTTTCATCTGACCATATGACATTCTCCCAATCCTCTTCTGGATCATCCAAATGCACTCTAGCAAACTTCAGACGGGCCTGGACATGTACTGGCTTAAGCAGGGGGACACGTCTGGCACCGCAGGATTTGAGTCCCTGGCTGCGGTTACTGATGGTAGGCTTTGTTACTTTGGTCCCAGCTCTCTGCAGGTCATTCACTAGGTCCCCCCGTGTGGTTCTGGGATTTTTGCTCACCGTTCTTGTGATCATTTTGACCCCACGGGGTGAGATCTTGCGTGGAGCCCCAGATCGAGGGAGATTATCAGTGGTCTTGTATGTCTTCCATTTCCTAATAATTGCTCCCACAGTTGATTTCTTCAAACCAAGCTGCTTACCTATTGCAGATTCAGACTTCCCAGCCTGGTGCAGGTCTACAATTTTGTTTCTGGTGTCCTTTGACAGCTCTTTGGTCTTGGCCATAGTGGAGTTTGGAGTGTGACTGTTTGAGGTTGTGGACAGGTGTCTTTTATACTGATAACAAGTTCAAACAGGTGCCATTAATACAGGTAACGAGTGGAGGACAGAGGAGCCTCTTAAAGAAGAAGTTACAGGTCTGTGAGAGCCAGAAATCTTGCTTGTTTGTAGGTGACCAGATACTTATTTTCCACCATAATTTGCAAATAAATTCATAAAAAAATCCTACAATGTGATTTTCTGGATTTTTTTTTCTCAATTTGTCTGTCATAGTTGACGTGTACCTATGATGAAAATTACAGGCCTCTCTCATCTTTTTAAGTGGGAGAACTTGCACAATTGGTGGCTGACTAAATACTTTTTTTCCCCCACTGTATATTGGCAACTGCAGTGCTATAAATTACTCAATGTTTGCATGCAAATAAAAACCTGTTCATTTAGAACTGATAATCAAGTTCAAGTTCTTATTTTCCGATACAATACACAGCAAGAAACACATTGGTATTTAAGGCAAGTAGGCAACAACATCAGCCCAGTTCAAAGCGTAATATATAATGGATTATTAGGTAAACCGTCCTGTGTGGCCCAGTTGGTAGAGCATGGCG
Organism: Coregonus clupeaformis; assembly: GCF_020615455.1. Classification (NCBI taxonomy): domain Eukaryota; kingdom Metazoa; phylum Chordata; class Actinopteri; order Salmoniformes; family Salmonidae; genus Coregonus; species Coregonus clupeaformis. The sequence continues at coordinate 9,211,224 of NC_059206.1, forward strand.
CTTGCAATGCCACAGGTCGTGGTTTTGATTCCTGTTGGGGCCACCCATTAATAAAAATCAATGCACAAATGACTGGAAGTCCCTTTGGATAAAAGCGTCTGTTAAATTGCGTATATTAACCGAAAATACCCGTCATTGCTCAGGTTCTTTTAGCTTTTAGCGCAAGGAATAACGTCGCCCATAGTGGCATAATCTCACTTATTTTACCGATATCGTCTGATATCATCCCTGTTGTTCCCCCAGGACTCCATGCATGAGAAGATGCAGTGTCGCACAACAGTGGAGCAGCAGGAATGCCTACAGGATGAGAGTGACTTCCTGCGTGACTTCCTGCGCTCAGGCGCTGCATGTAGACAGATGGCCACTGTACAGTGCTTCCAGCAGGTGGCCAGGTTACGCATGTGTCTGGATATGGCCGTGAATCTATTGGTAGACAGACATCGGATGGTTGCCACAGGTACTTAATTCAAATTGTTTTTCTCCAAAAGAATACGTAACCATTGCGATTAATAACAAATGCTGTATTTAGTAGTTTTTTTTTTTTTTGTAACCGGTTAACCCAAAAGTTATTTATTGTCTCCAGGCATGGTATACTGGTTTAATGTATGCTAGCTACATACATTACTGTCTATAGTGTCAATGACATGGCCAGCATTCTTTCAGACCCAGTCATTTCTGCTGCCTATGGTATCTTTTTTTGTCTCAACCTGCACAAACGTGAACTTGTTTTAGGATCTGTCCCTTGATGAGCCCGTGTCTACGTGTCACTCATAGATAACGGGGGCACACAGATAAAGTCTAAGTATAAATTCCTAAGGTTTCCGTAGATTTCCGAGATGACCTGGTAATTACCTAGTTATTACTAAAATCCTTGGGAGTAAAGGGTTATGCAGACTAAGTCAAAAAATGTGTACACTGTAAGTGTATGTAATGCGATCACATACTCTACCCAATCTGTTTTGAAATTTCACGTGACAGAAGGTATTAACAATTGAATCATGAGTGGTTGGCTGGTGCTTGGTGATGTATACAAACAGTGAGGATTTACATCATTGATCTGGTTTATATAGAGTTTTTTTCATTCAGCTATTGGGTATCATTGATCTGGTTTATAGAGTTTTCATTCAGCTATTGGGTATCATTGACATTATATTTTCAAGTAAGTTGCACTTTTCTCCCATTATGGTCCAACAGAGAAAGAATTCATGACCAGTGTGGAAGAACTGTGTAAGCGCAGTGGGAATGACTGGTATCGGGTCTACCTGATCCGTAAGATCTGCAACCAGCACGGAGTGGAGTGTGCCCAGAACTTCCTGACAGTGGCAGATATGCAGTGGCTGTTCCCAGATGAGGTCCTACAGAAGGTACTGGTTATATTCAGGGGCGCCTACTACTATGGCTGACCCTGTAAAACAACACATTACACTGGACCTATCATACTACTATGGCTGACCCTGTACAACAACACATTTCACTGCACCTATCATACTACTATGGCTGACCCTGTAAAATAACACATTTCACTGGACCTATCATACTACTATGGCAGACCCTGTAAAACAACACATTACACTGGACCTATCATACTACTATGGCTGACCCTGTAAAACAACACATTTCACTGGACCTATCATACTACTATGGCTGACCCTGTAAAACAACACATTTCACTGGACCTATCATACTACTATGGCTGACCCTGTAAAACAACACATTTCACTGGACCTATCATACTACTATGGCTGACCCTGTAAAACAACACATTTCACTGCACCTATCATACTACTATGGCTGACCCTGTAAAACAACACATTACACTGGACCTATCATACTACTATGGCTGACCCTGTAAAACAACACATTTCACTGCACCTATCATACTACAATGGCTGACCCTGTAAAACAACGCATTACACTGCACCTATCATAGTACTATGGCTGACCCTGTAAAACAACACATTTCACTGGACCTATCATACTACTATGGCTGACCCTGTAAAAGAACACATTTCACTGCACCTCTCCGGTGTATGTGACAATATAAACGATCTATCTATAAGAAGATAAACCTTGTAGGTAGCCCTCTGTTCATCTGATTATATAACACATTGTTCATGTGTAATTAACTGATTTGAATTTCTAGAAAGCTTTTCCGATTCTCTGTGCTTTATGTCTTATGGGGGGGGGGAACTCAGATCATCCACCCACATTCATTTCACTGTCTTTCAGAATCAAGATGGGAGCCAGATTGACCAGTATCTTGTGTGTGGAGAGGGCTACAAGACTATCCGAGATGTGGTTGCCAAAGCAATACTGGAGGGCAAAATTAAGGAAATAGATTGTGCTTGTGAGGTATTGAAAGGCTCACAGAGATAGCAAATTGAAGTCAGTGATTTTACTTGTCTGAATAATTGTCCTATTCTGTTTACAAGCATAAGCATTATTTATTTGGTCCGGTATGTGTGTAGGGTTCTACGTGTCCAAAAGGTAAGAGGACAGTGTACCTGCTTTTGGCTCTGTTCAGAGAAGTCACCTGTCTCTATAGAGCAGCCAATCACAACCTCCGTCCGAACTCTGAGGTAAGAAGAGCCCGTGGAGCTAATACTGTAGCAAAGGTAATCTCATATACGGCTTATCTCTACATACAGCATCTTTGTTTAATGTTCCGGTTTATTTCCTAGTTTTGTCAAGCACTGGTGGATTTCATCCAGGCCTCAACGGTTCTTGCAAGCCCAAATGAGAGGCAGTTCGCCCTGGACCTGGTGGCCAACCGACTGGGTCCCCTGACCGTCCAGGCTGGGGCCTCTGGTGCCCAGCGTGTGGTGGTGGAGCTGGCCATCCACTTGTCTGCAGTGCTGCTCTGTGGGAACCAGGGCCTACTGACGCCCCTCCAGCGGCTGGTGCTGGTCCCTACCAACATGCAGGTGGGCTCCCCTTCTGCTCTCTATAGTCTGCAGTTCTTCACCATAGATCACTCAATGAAATGTATTTATTACTGTTAATAATAGAGAGCCTTCATACCCACCATGCCGGAGGATATGCTTGCAGTTGCACGCCAAGCCATTGGACAGATGCGGTGGTACAGTAAGTGCTGTTTCAGTCAATAAGAAAACAAGTAACGGCTAAAACTAGAACGCAAAAAAAGGTATAATTGGGTAAATGCATGTTACGAAACTCAAAAGTCCCTGAGAAACAGGGGCAACAAAATGACTGCCGTTATCGGCTTCTTCAGGCACCACAGATTTTGTTATTCATTAAACCTTTTTGCATTCTAGTTTTTTTTTGGTGCGTTTTTTGTTCCATGAACCCATGAAGAACCCCCCCATTTTTCCTTGCCAAAAAATAATTCTACTCACTTCTACAGATTGTCCGAATGGTCACCCTTGCGCCATTGGTGAGGTATGTAGAATTTAGTTGATTCTGGATTAGAAGTGTGGGCTATCATCACTGTAGTTACATTTCCGTCAATCATGTTCCCCTGCTCTCCTCTCTAACCCCTACCTTAGTGTGGCAGGCCCGTGGAGACGAGCCGTTGTGTGGACTGTGGAGCTGAGATCGGAGGGAGCAACCACAATCCTGTCCGGGGCTTCACTGATGCTCCGATCCGGTAAGTGGGCAATTCTATACGAGATTGGCCCATAGATATTTATGATTTTTTGGGGTGGGATCTATCTGAAATGAAATATTTTAATACTCTAAAATCTTCAAGATATGAATTAATGTGGGGGAAAAAAACGAAATAATGGCGAGAGGAAAGATAATAAGTCCTGATCTACAGCCATCCTTTAAGTTGACCGCAAAAACGATCAAATACTCAGGATGCTTAATAAGTGACCAACAAACAACAAATATATAAAGATAACTTCACCCCATTACTCAACAATATAAAAGCAGATCTAATTAAATGGATCAATCTTCCCATAAATCTTAGTTAGAATAAAACCCTCTTCAGAATGGCATGGCTCCCAAAGGTTTTATATGTATTGTAGGTAATACCAATTACCCCACCAAAGACATTATTTTAAAGTATACTCGGTCGTAACAAACTTTATATGGGCAAAAAGAACTAAAAGGATAAAAAGGAAAGTTTTACATCTTTTACACATAAATCAGAGGATGAGTTGAGCCTTCCAGACTTAAATACAGTAAAGAGGAGCAAAAAATATATATATAAATAAAATTGAAGATGCACGTACTCATCCCCAGAATATTTGTACGTGTCTATTGTCAAAGGATAAAGCTAAGAACATTAACGACTTCATAGTTAAGAACGCCATAACAATATGGAAGAAAATTAAACGTATTCTACAAGAACCAATATCACCCCCTTACAACACAACCGTATGGAACAATCCTTGGATAGCTTTTCAGAATTCAACGATAAATTGGTCCACATGGAAAACTAAAGGTATAGCAACTGTAAATGACTTGGTAATAGGAAATAAATGTATTTCCGTTAAATATTCCAAAAGCAATTTTGGACTGACCAATGTAGATATTTTCAAATACATGCAACTTTAAAGTTTCATATCAAGACATTTTTTTTTTGAAATCTTTTGGACATCAGAGCAATCTTGAGGGATAATTTATTCTATTAATAAATGTTTTCTAATACTACTATTTATTCTAAAATGGAATAAATATGTACAAATCCTCAGCAAACTACACACATTACCCCAAAATGACAAAGCGAAAACAGGTTTTTAGAAATACCTTATTTACATAAGTATTCAGACCCTTTGCTATGAGACTCAAAATTGAGCTCATGTGCATCCTGTTTCCATTGATCATCCTTGAGATTTTTCTACAACTTGATTGGAGTCCATCTGTGGTAAATTCTATTGATTGGATATGATTTGGAAAGGCACACACCTGTCTATATAAGGTCCAAAAGTTGACAGTGCATGTCAGCGAAAAAACCAAGCCATGAGGTCAAAGGAATTGTCTGTGTAGAGCTCCGAGACAGGATTGTGTCGAGGCACAGATCTGGGGAAGGGTACCAAAAAATATATGCAGCATTGAAGGTCCCCAAGAACACAGTGGCCTCCATCATTCTAAAATGGAAGAAGTCTGGAACCACCAAGAATATTCCTAGAGCTGGCCGCCCGGCCAAACTGACCAATCGGGGAGAAGGGCCTTGATCAGGGAGGTGACCAAGAACCCGATGGTCACTCTGACAGGGCTCTAGAGTTCCTCTGTGGAGAAGGGAGAACTTTCCAGAAGGACAACCATCTCTGCAGCACTTCACCAATCAGGCCTTTATGGTAGAGTGGCCAGACGGAAGCCACTCCTCAGTAAAAGGCACATGACCACCAGCTTGGAGTTTGCCAAAAGGCACCTAAAGGACTCTCAGACCATGAGAAACAGGATTCTCTGGTCTGATGAAACCAAGATTGAACTCTTTGGCCTGAATGCCAAGCGTCATGTCTGGAGGAAACATGGCACCATCCCTACGGTGAAACATGGTGGTGGCAGCATCATGCTGTGGAGTTGTTTTTCAGCAGCAGGGACCGGGAGACTAGTGCGGATCGGGGGAAAGATGAACGGAGCAAAGTACAGAGAGATCCTTGATGAAAACTGCATTGTTGGTTTTGGAGCTTGGAAGAAAGGCATTTCACTGTACTTGTGCACGTGACATTAAAAAACTTGAAACTTGAACTCATTCTTTCTATATTTACAACTTAGGTCAGCTACAGTATGCTGGACCATGGAGTCCCTTGTGAAACCCAACTACCGAACCATCCAATGATGGTATTTATAAATAAACTATCTTGCCTCCCAAAAGGACTGATCTCTACAATATATAAACAACTTTTGGAAAGCTCATATTCTTAGCTAGCCATTTAAAAAGTATGGTCCACAGATCTAATTGAATGTGAACAACCCTTTAACTGGAACAGAATATGGAAAAATATGACCTTGGTGTCCCGTAATCGAAACCATCAATTTTACATTTTTTCACAGACTGCACTTAACACTGAGCAAATGTTTTACTATTCAATTGGCCCCAACTCCCAACTGTTCACTGTGTCCCCTAAATCAGGTAGGCACATTCCTTCATATGATGTTGGGGTGCCCTGCACTTAAATGCTTCTGGGGCAAAGTTACAGAATTCATTTTGAAGTGCATGAATTTAAATGTTCAATGCTTTGCATCTATTATGTTACTTGACAATGATAGCCCCTTGAATCTCTCAATCGATCATAGAACAAGGTTTCCAGGAGGATGTGGATGGGGACTGACGGGGGGAATGGGTTGGGGTTATCTTTGTATGCATTTAATTGATTGTTTTTGTACCTGTAACCACCCCTCTGAAAATAACTAAATAAAAAGTTGGTCACAAAAAACAATCAAGTTAGAAAATGTGTGACATTTATGCCCTGCACATGCTACAAAGCCAATCTTGGTGTCATTTGAAACCTTACTGTGTGCTCTGAATTATGAGTAGTGTTTAGATTAAGAATACAATTTCTTTACATTCATTTATGGATAATAAAAAATGGTCTCTCTTTTACTTTTGAAGATATGCTGCATTTTATTCATAGAAATTGACATTATAGGGTCGGCCAACCACCATCATAACCAATCACAGTCCTCCTTTAGGATTTTAGCGAATCACCAGCAGAGGGAGTTCCCTTTGAATCCAATTTCCCATTCACAATGTTGGTGGTTCTCATAAAATGTATCATAACTTTGAAAAGTAGCAGAGAGCCCACTCTGGAAATGTGATGTACTTGTAGAGTATATTGTTTAGAACAATGTCAAGAAGTGAACAAAATCAAAAGGGGTAATTTGAGATATTGACGTTTTATATTTTGTATTATCCAGAAGTAAATGTAAAGAAATTGTATTCTTAATCTAAACTCTACTCTATTTCACAGCACACTATAAAGTTTCAAATTACACTTTTAAATGACATTCCAAAAACTATTTGGATACAGATTTCACAGGTGTGCCGAACATCCTTCCCCCCAAAGGACCTTTCATTTCAGGAAAACACAAAACATCATAAATATCTATGGAATTTTCCCAAGTGAGGCTTTTAATGAGTCACAGTACTGAAGAATGAAAAAAAAAACGTTTTCTTGTCTTTTCATAAGGGATGACAGTACTGAGACTGGCCACGTCCTGGGAGACCCTGGGCGGAGGGACCACCCAGACATGCAGGACACAAAGAACATGTCCGCTGTTCCTTTCAACCTGGTCCGGCTTCTCACCCACTTGGCCATGCTACTAGGAACCAGAAGTCACCCACAGGTACAACACGGCAAACACACATTTTTTTTTTACTTTTTTGTCATTTAGCAGACGTTCTTATCCAGAGCGACTTACAGTTAGTGAGTGCATACATTATTTTTTTCATACTGGCCCCCGTGGGAAACGAACCCACAACCCTGGCGTTGCAAACGCCATGCTCAACCAACATCCCTGCAGAGGGACCTATGGATTTGTGTGGTTAAAGGGGTAGTTCACTCAAATGTGTATATGTTTCCTTACCTTTGAAAGCAGTCTATGGACAAAGAGACAGAAGATACTTTTTTTTTTTTCTATCATTCCTTGTCCATAGACTTCAATGAAGGAATTGTCCCTGGCTTTAAGTTGATAGCCAGCAGATTTGTTTAGCTGTGATGTGACATTTGCTTCTTACAGTACACCTGCCTTAGTGGCAGTGGCCCGTTCAGAAACCCCTAGCTCTTTCCCGTAGTCCCTACCGTATTCAGTGGATAAGGAGCTAGTCCCTACCCTATTCAGTGGATAAGGAGCTAGTCCCTACCCTATTCAGTGGAGAAGGAGCTAGTCCCTACCGTATTCAGTGGATAAGGAGCTAGGAGAAGGAGCTAGTCCCTACCCTATTCAGTGGATAAGGAGCTAGGAGAAGGAGCTAGTCCCTACCCTATTCAGTGGATAAGGAGCTAGTCCCTACCGTATTCAGTGGATAAGGAGCTAGGAGAAGGAGCTAGTCCCTACCCTATTCAGTGGATAAGGAGCTAGTTCCTACCCTATTCAGTTTATAAGGAGCTAGTCCCTACCCTATTCAGTGAATAAGGAGCTAGTCCCTACCCTATTCAGTGGATAAGGAGCTAGTCCCTACCCTATTCAGGGGATAAGGAGCTAGTCCCTACCCTATTCAGTGGATAAGGAGCTAGTCCCTACCCTATTCAGTTTATAAGGAGCTAGTCCCTACCCTATTCAGTGGATAAGGAGCTAGTCCCTACCCTATTCAGTTTATAAGGAGCTAGGAGAAGGAGCTAGTTCCTAGTGTCTTATCTCGCTGTCTTTCTTTGTCTTTGATAGGCCATTGCTGCTATCATCAAGCCCCAAGTCCCTGACCCCAGTTTGTTCCTCATGGGTCACCTGCTGAAAGACATGGAACACGTGACTAGGTTTATGGGGAAAGGGAGAGATGACACAGTCAATGCCGTCCACCTGATGATCAGTAGCCTACTGAAGCCTCACCGTCGCGGTAAGGCCCAGTTCAGATACATAAGAAGAGACGCAACAGTTTTAAGGAGTTTTACAACAAAGTTTGTTTGATCTGAACGGTCTAGTTTTAGAACGTCTCATGTCGTAGGCTGGAGTTGCCGAGGTTCAACATGTCAAATCTTTAGCTGAAGTCTTGCAGCGAGACTGATCGATTTAGCCCATCAGAGAACAGCGTGCTAACGTTTTGTGTTCAGCCAAGCAGAGAGCTAGCCAAGCAGAGAGATAGCCAAGCAGAGAGCTAGCCAAGCAGAGAGCTAGCCAAGCAGAGAGCTAGCCAAGCAGCTAGCTAGCCAAGCAGAGAGCTAGCCAAGCAGAGAGCTAGCCAAGCAGAGAGCTAGCCAAGCAGAGAGCTAGCCAAGCAGCTAGCCAGCCAAGCAGAGAGCCAGCCAAGCAGAGAGCTAGCCAAGCAGCTAGCTAGCCAAGCAGAGAGCTAGCCAACAGAGAGCTAGCCAACAGAGAGCTAGCCAAGCAGAGAGCTAGCCAAGCAGAGAGCTAGCTAAGCAGAGAGCTAGCTAGCTATTTTGCTGCGCATAGCAAGTCTAGCTTGCTGATATTTATCTGACAAGTAACAAAGTATACCCTGTTTCTGAGAGCTCTATTTTCATGTCATCTGACCATAGCATCTGGAGCCTGGAGATTGATAAATGGCATTGGAACCGGTGCTATGGTCAGATGACATGAAAACAGAGCTCTTTGGCCACGCGCACCAGTGGTGTTAAGGTCAACGGCATCATGAACTTTACCAAGTAAAAATAAATATGTTTTTATTGTCAGTTGAAACGTGTTGTTTTACAGGGTCAGACATAGTAGGACAGCGCCGCATGAGCAAACTAGGGCTCCTTGATCAAGGGCACATCGGCAGATTTTTCACCTTTCGGTTACTGGCCCAACGCTCTAACCGCTAGCCTACCTGCCGCCCTGCTAGGACATCTTAGACAAAAAACTGGTTGCCTCTGCCAGGAGGCTGACAATTCCCCCGGAATTGGGTCTTCCAGCAAGCACAAATCCACATGGTTAATTGACCACAAAATCAAAATTTTGCAATGGCCATCTAAAGCCAGTGGTTTGAATTGAAGAGGGCAGGTCCATAAGCGCAGACGAAGGATATCAAGGATCTGGGGAGATTCTGTATGGAGGAATGGTCTAAAATCCCTCCCAATGTGTTCTACAATCTCATAACATTTTAGAAAAAGGCTCAGTGTCATATCCTCGCAAGGGGAGGGTGCTGGAGTATTGAAAACAGGGGTACCAATAATTTTGACCCTTTTTTTAGATTTGTTTTATTACTTGTTAAACAAAATCTCTTTCTTTGAGCAATTGTATTAGTATAAAGTAATGTAATTTCCCCCCAAAATTTGTTTTATACAATATAGCTCAGTATTTGTATTATTTATTTTATACAGTCTTTTTTGCTGATATTTATCAAGGGAGCTGATATTAAGCAAAGATTTGATTAGATTTTGTTTGTGTACTTGTTGTCGTTGTTTGTAACTGGACTCAGACTTATGTACAGTTTAAACTTCTCTCCTCAGGTTGTGATGATAATCATCTCTCTACCAAAGAGGCCAGAAATGCCTGGGAGATGACAGTTGGCAATGAAATAATCCCTCCTCAGCTGAAGGTAAAAACATGATAGCAGAAAATCACAGCTTACTGCCTTTATTGTCCGACCATCTAGGACAGACGTGTTTTTTAATTCATCTAATTTCCAGTTCCAATTCCAGGATTGGATAGGTATAAGCAATATGATTGTAGCTCTACCTTGTCCTTGGCTAGATGGACATTTTGCCATATTGATTTTAAGGTTGACAGAATTGCATAGAAGTCAGGGTTGGGTACAAATCAGAATTTTGGAATTGTCTTCCATTGAACTCGTGAGTTGAAATTCAAATTGAATTGGCCACACCCCACATGATGTACAATTTAGAATTTGAGAAAGGTTGGTGAAGGTTGGTGAAGTTCATCGGTTGGTGAAGTTCATCACTGACATCCTGGAACTGCAGAGAACTCTGGTGAAGACGTGTCGCAATGTGACTGATCTGTCGCACAGCACCAATTCCCCCCAGGCTGTCATGGAAAGAGCAGGTGTTCTTAATGTTTTGTATAAACATTTCATTTGTTTGGCTTCTTGAAAGGCCTAAGGGTCAACTTGAGGATTAGACTAATGCATTCTGGGAAATGTTGTATTTTCCCCATATTGAACAAAATGGAAGTGGTTTATGAAATATAATAACTTAGAATATTTGCATACAGGTTTTGTTTTCCTTGATAATTAATTATAAGTTTGTCCTGAAAATCAATTGCTTCAACAATATTTTATATGCATGTATAAAACGAGGCATATAATATGTATATTTGCATAGACAACACCTAATATAGAATAGAACAGGCATTTGAATTTCTTTGAATTTCACTGAATTAAATTATATTTCCTTTATTTCAAAATCGAATTGCAATTCTGTATCCTGTTTACTACTTCTATTCAAATTCAATTCAATAATTTAATTTGAAATTGAGGCGTTCTCAATTCTATTCTGAATTGAGCCCAACCTTGCTAGGAGACAGGTGTCAATTTGGAATTGTAGTCCAATTACCCTGCTGGTGTCTCCTCCTATCTCGTCTCCAGGACCTGGACAGGCGGCTGCAGGAGGTGAATGCCTTTATCAGGGCTGACTCAAGGGTGTCCTCCAACCCTATCATGAAGGTGTTGTCTCCAGAGCCACGCCTGTTCCTGACCTCGCTGCCCAACGACTCCCAGATCCACAGCCCAGCAGTGTGGAACTGCAGGGAGAGGGTGTCCCTGCTCAGCCTCACCCGCATTGTGGAGCAGAATGACGGAGAAAACACCCTGCCAGTGCTCTGGAGGTTCCTGCACAAGGTAAGAGGTATCACTAAACAAAAGCCACTTTATTTAACTAGGCAAGTCAGTTAAGAACAAATCCTTATTTACAATGACGGCCTACACCGGCCAAACCCGGACGACGCTGGGCCAATTGTGCGTCGCCCTATGGGACTCCCGATCACGGCCGGTTGTGATACAGCCTGGAATCGAACCAGGGGGTCTGTAGTGACGCCCCAAGCACTGAGATGCAGTGCCTTAGACCGCTGCGCCACTCGGGAGGCCTGGCTATGTTCTATCATTGAGAGCAACTGAACATGCAAATAAGGAAAACCTTGTTCAGTGATGACAGATTTTAAAAAAGCATGCCGTGTTAAATGTGAACATACCAAGGAAAATGTGTATGCACAAGTCATTTCTATTATTGGGCTCTGACTTTCTTTTCAATCATAACCTTAGCTGCTCAGCATTTATAGGCCTTATACGGTTTACATGTCAGTAGTTTAATGCCTTGTGATTGGTTGCATTCTGTCAGCAGATATTTTACTGAACCCTGTGATTGGTTGCAGGAGGCAGAGCTGCGGTTGGTAAAGTTCATCACTGACATCCTGGAACTGCAGAGAACTCTGGTGAAGACGTGTCGGAATGTGACTGATCTGTCCCACTGCACCATTGCCAAATTCCTCCAGAGACAAGAATCAGGTACTGTAACACAGGTGTCAAACTCATTCCATGGAGGACCGAGTGTCTGCGGGCTTTCACTTTTCGCTTGTACTTGATTGATCAATGAAGATCACTGATGAGTTAGGAACTCCCCTCACCTGGTTGTCTAGGTCTTTAATTGGACAACCTCACCTGGTTGTCTAGGTCTTTAATTGGACAACCTCACCTGGTTGTCTAGGTCTTAATTGGACAACCTCACCTGGTTGTCTAGGTCTTTAATTGGACAACCTCACCTGGTTGTCTAGGTCTTAATTGGACAACCTCACCTGGTTGTCTAGGTCTTAATTGGACAACCTCACCTGGTTGTCTAGGTCTTAATTGGACAACATCACCTGGTTGTCTAGGTCTTAATTGGACACTAATTGAAAGGAAATAACAGAAGGTAGCCCTCCAGGACTGGAATGAGTGTTACACCCCTGTGGTGTATCTTCTGATTGATGCAGTGTTTCCCAGTCCTGGTCCTTGGGACCCAAAGGGGTGCACCTTTTTGGTTTTGCCCTAGCACTCACACTACCTATTAGTGCTAGGGCAAAAACCAAAATGTGCACCCCTTGGGGTCCACAGGACCAGGATAGGGAAACACTAAATTAGTGGCATTGAGCCAAATCCTAACTTTAGGTGTTTGCGAATTACTCATCTTTGCGCAAATATCCTAAGGACATCAGTGCAAAATCTACGTAGAAGTCTATGTAAACCAGGCTTATCAACTATTTTGTAAGCATTCCATAAAACGTGTCATAAAGGAATTGGAGGAGATTTAAGGCTGGATTCAATCCGTATCACCGAAGTATCGCGGAAGATCCGCGCTACAATTTAAAGGTCATTTCCGAATTGGCCGACCATATGCAAAGTTTACCGTGAATGCAGTCTCCGCGACCACGGGAACGTTGCCTTTTTAATTGTCAATCTCGCGCTATAAAGCAGATCTTCAGCGCCACGGATTGAATAGAGCCCAAAGTTTGTAATTGGTTATGTCTGTGTCCATCTTTCCACAGTTCCCCTGAGAGCCTGGCACGAGAAACGGATCAACATCTTCCTGACAACATGGAATCAGCTTAGGGGCTTGCTGGCAACCAATGGTAATAGCACAGATAATCATTGCCATACCAGTTTGGGTCTAATAAGCACAGATAAACAGTGCCATACCATTTGGGGTCCAATAGTGATCCTATATATAATTACTTGCGCACACACGTTTTCAGTACTTATTTGTTGACGTTTTTGTCAAACAACGGCATCCTTAAAAGAATGCATGTGTTGGGCACTCGCTCAGAGATCCTAGGGCACACTTCGTAGTGAACCCAAGCATGTGAAATATTCTCACTTATTCTGTCCTAAATATCTCAATAATTCAATGATGACCCCTGATTCTGCTGCTGCTATGCAGATGAATAGCCTCATCTTGTGCCTGTTTTCCCATCACATCAAAAACAATCTGTTTGTTTGGTTTCTGTAGGAGAGATTAAGATCCCTTTTGAGTTCTGCCAGAAGGATCTGGACATGACCAGTGACTTCCAGGTCCTGTTGCCACGGCGTCAAGGTCCTGGTCTCTGCTCCACAGCCCTGGTCAGCTACCTCATCGCCTTGCAGAACGAGCTGGTCTACTGTGTGGACAAGCACCTTGGAGAGGAGACTAGGTGGATGCATGCTTACTTGTACTAATTTCGCGTGAAACAGGGGGTTGGCAACACGCATGATATTATAATACTTTTATCTCCCAAAGTTTTTAGGAAAAAAAAAGACTGTAAAATCACCAGGAATTCAGCTAAAAATGAGTTTAATTTAGGAAATCTGTTCCCAAGTATTCCCACAAATATAAAAAGAGACTTGACCGTGTCTCGATGTGTTCAAGGTATGAAATTATTGTTATTTTCAAATGCAATCTCTTATTGGGCTTAGCTGTGGTCAATTTGCAGTGCACAAATTATCATGCCCCGTTCCCCCAACCATCCGCTCCGACAAAAATCATCCCGCGGCTGAATCTAGTCGCCTTGCTACCCCTGATCCTAGTCCTAGCACACCTCCTGGCATAAAACATTTGTATGGCTTTATGTCAAGGTATATCTGTTTTGAAATATCCTAGTGCTTTGTTGAAATATCCTAGTGCTTTGTAGAAATATCCTAGTGCTTTGTTGAAATATCCTAGTGCTTTGTTGAAATATCCTAGTGCTTTGTTGAAATATCCTAGTGCTTTGTAGAAATATCCTAGTGCTTTGTAGAAATATCCTAGTGCTTTGTTGAAATATCCTAGTGCTTTGTTGAAATATCCTAGTGCTTTGTTGAAATATCCTAGTGCTTTGTTGAAATATCCTAGTGCTTTGTAGAAATATCCTAGTGCTTTGTTGAAATATCCTAGTGCTTTGTAGAAATATCCTAGTGCTTTGTTGAAATATCCTAGTGCTTTGTTGAAATATCCTAGTGCTTTGTTGAAATATCCTAGTGCTTTGTTGAAATATCCTAGTGCTTTGTTGAAATATCCTAGTGCTTTGTTGAAATATCCTAGTGCTTTGTTGAAATATCCTAGTGCTTTGTTGAAATATCCTAGTGCTTTGTTGAAATATCCTAGTGCTTTGTTGAAATATCCTAGTGCTTTGTTGAAATATCCTAGTGCTTTGTAGAAATATCCTAGTGCTTTGTTGAAATATCCTAGTGCTTTGTTGCATTTGAGTGAGGGAAAGATATAGAGAGAGAACAGCACATTGAGACGGAAGCAGAAACTGTTGATACCACAGCCCCATAGTTTCAGGCCATTTGTTGACTTAATTCTTCTTTTCCCAGCTTTAAAGTGAGCCCAGCAGACCTAACGGACCTGCATGTGATCCAATATGATCTGGAGAGGGACCTGCTGCCACTGATCCTGTCCAACTGTCAGTACAGCATGAAGCACGGCAAGGAGACCCTGCACGAGTACGACCTGCCCAAGATCCAGCAGCAGATCCTCTCCCGCTTCTTGCAGGGCAGGCCCATCATCACCCTCAACGTGAGTGCCAATCGCTCAGTTGGTAGGAGCATGGTGTGTCCAACACTAGTGTAGTGGGTTTATTCCTGAATGCACGACGTGTCCTGATAGAATATACTGTATGTTAACTGTAAGTCAGTTTGGGGTTAAAGGTCAGCTAAATGGCCATATGACATCCAGCGTTGGTGTCAATTCCCATTTCAATTTAATTCATTAATAATAAGTACTTTATTATTTTAAAAAATAAATACAATTAGCATTATTTGACATTTCAAATGGAATTCACCCCAACCTTGATGCTCATATATTTACTATTATCAGCTATTCATGATGTCAGTTATTGGTTTCTACAGGGAATCCCAACACTGGTGAACAGACATGATCGAATTCATGAAATTATTCTGAAGGACATGAGAGGAAAGATTGGACAAGTAAGTTCTGCTAAAATCTAAAAACGATAAGTTAGCCGTGTCTTCTTCCCAAAACATTCCCAAATGATGAATCACCATTTTCACATGAAGCTTTCTTTACTAGTTCTAGCCGAATCATTTTCTGCAGATCTGAAGGGACCAGGAATATGGTGATGGCTCCACCTAGCCACAAATATTGGATTTGTGGAGCCACTGCCATATTCTGTCTAGTTCTTTCAGATCTGAAAACACTGGGAAAGAGGAAGGGTTTTGACCTCTACTTTGGAGCTAGGGATTTGACCTCTCTGCTTTGGAGCAAGGGATTTGACCTCTCTGCTTCGGAACTAAGGGTTTGACCTCTCTCTGCTTTGTGTCTCTAGGTGCCTCTGCCCTCGCGGGCCCTGTCGACACTAGTTGGGGAGCTGAATTCGTACAATGAGGTGTGTGAGGCCCTCTCCACCGTGGAGGTGGCCCTGGGGTTCCTGGCCATGACCGGGGGAGAGCCTCACATGCAGCTGGGCAGCTACCTGGAGGAGGTGCTGCAGATGGCCGATCAAACAGCTCCACACATCCTCACGGTCAGCCTTGTGATTCCGGACTTTAACACTAGCTTCCATGTCAAGTCGTCTCCAACAGGCGCCGATCTTTCACAATAGCTAGGGCACGCTTTACATTTACACATGGACGTCTGTATTAAATGCTTAATATAAGTATGATTTCGTGTGCACGCATAGATTGCCGTTCTGCTCATTTCACAGTCAAAACACAAGTCTGTCCCTTTTAATGTAAAAGTAGTCAGTTCATTAAATCACTGAGTAAGATAACTGAAGTTACTTTTGTGGAACAATACCAAATACATTTTCCCTTTTTGTAAGTATATGAAAATGTATGCTCTCACTAACTGTAAGTCGCTCTGGATAAGAGCATCTGCTAAATGACTAAAATGTAAACGTAAAATCTCCTGTGCCTTCTAAATGCAGACAGGCTATTGGTCATATACTGTAAATTATAATCTGCCATATTTAGGTCGTTCCACCAATAGAGTGTAATTTGGTTTTAAAAAATAACGTTTTATTTCACCTAATTGTAAAATGTATGTACGCTTTGGATAAAAGCGTCTGCTGAATGGCATATATTATATTATTATTTAACATTCTGTCATAAACAACACGTTAAAGTTAATAAAACACATGTTTTCCTATCTCAAGAGGTTAAATAAACAATAATGACTGTAGTAAGTACCAATAAAATGGCAAAATCAAGTAACAGGGTTGATGTTTTCATCTTGTTCAAAGTTTCTTTTGAAAAAATAATTGAAAAAGGAATAGTTTCACCGTATTAAAATGAGAGTTCAGTTCATGTAACAGAGTTGACCTTTAAAATGAGGGACAGACGTAAATGAATCACTAAATCACATCAAATAAATAATAATCTTCAGACATTACTTTGTTAAAGCAACAAAATAACAAGGGCTTTACAATGATGGTGAAAACTTCGAGAAATGTTGGAGTTACGTGGGTAAAATGTTTCCTAGAAGTCATAAAAACATGACGAGGGACGTGAAAATGCAGATTTTTTAAATTTTCCATCTGTTTCATATTAAAGGGCACATCATTTAATATAACAGGCTTTTCATTCAATATTGGTGCACAATTTCTACTTAAAATATCAAAGGGACGCAAAAAGCAATCTATTCGCGAAACGACACATTTACAAACTGGAAAATGTAATCATAAAAGGGTGAGGTGGGATGTTCACACTTACATTTACATTTACATTTACGTCATTTAGCAGACGCTCTTATCCAGAGCAACTTACAAATTGGTGCATTCACCTTATAGCCAGTGGGATAACCACTTTACAATATGTTTATTTATTTTTTGATTTTTTGGGGGGGTGGGGTAAGGGGGGGTAGAAGGATTACTTTATCCTATCCCAGGTATTCCTTAAAGAGGTGGGGTTTCAAGTGTCTCCGGAAGGTGGTGAGTGACTCCGCTGTCCTGGCGTCGTGAGGGAGCTTGTTCCACCATTGTGGTGCCAGAGCAGCGAACAGTTTTGACTGGGCTGAGCGGGAACTGTGCTTCCGCAGAGGTAGGGGGGCCAGCAGGCCAGAGGTGGATGAACGCAATGCCCTCGTTTGGGTGTAGGGATTGATCAGAGCCTGAAGGTACGGAGGTGCCGTTCCCCTCACAGCTCCGTAGGCAAGCACCATGGTCTTGTAGTAGATGCGAGCTTCAACTGGAAGCCAGTGGAGTGTGCGGAGGAGCAGGGTGACGTGAGAGAACTTGGGAAGATTGAACACCAGACGGGCTGCGGCATTCTGGATGAGTTGTAGGGGTTTAATGGCACTGGCAGGGAGCCCAGCCAACAGCGAGTTGCAGTAATCCAGACGGGAGATGACAAGTGCCTGGATTAGGACCTGTGCCGCTTCCTGTGTAAGGCAGGGTCGTACTCTCCGAATGTTGTAGAGCATGAACCTACAGGATCAGGTCACCGCCTTGATGTTAGCGGAGAACGACAGGGTGTTGCCCAGGGTCACGCCAAGGCTCTTCGCACTCTGGGAGGAGGACACAACGGAGTTGTCAACCGTGATGGCGAGATCATGGAACGGGCAGTCCTTCCCTGGGAGGAAGAGCAGCTCTGTCTTGCCGAGGTTCAGCTTGAGGTGGTGATCCGTCATCCACACTGATATGTCTGCCAGACATGCAGAGATGCGATTCGCCACCTGGTTATCAGAAGGGGGAAAGGAGAAAATGAGTTGTGTGTCGTCTGCGTAGCAATGATAGGAGAGGCCATGTGAGGATATGACAGAGCCAAGTGACTTGGTGTATAGCGAGAATAGGAGAGGGCCTAGAACTGAGCCCTGGGGGACACCAGTGGTGAGAGCACGTGGTGCGGAGACAGACTTCAAACGGTACAAACAGCATCCTCCAATACGCGCCTGTCTCCAACAAACGCCAGGGGTGTAGTCTAAGCCAGGGGTATTAAATATTGGTATCTGTGACGCTAGATCACTGAGAGTCAACTTGTGACCAATTATGTCATGTTTATACAAGAGGTTTGCTCAATCAAAATTGACCCCCACCACTAGGGCACGTCTTGGATTGGATAAGCAATGTGTAGTTATAGCCTTCTGATAGGCCAGAGGGAATTATTGTCATATTTATGTGCACCTATCTAGTTAATTCATACACAAGTGCTTAGTCATTTAAAGCAGGGGTAGTTTGTGTGTACGATTAGGCTAACCTCAGTATCTGCCCAGGGCCTGAGGACAATCTCAAGCATGGCTAACCTCAGGTCTCCTCCTATTGTCCTCAGGCCCTGGGCAAATACTATCTCAAGCATGGCTAACCTCAGGTCTCCTCCTATTGTCCTCAGGCCCTGGGCAGATACTATCTCAAGCATGGCTAACCTCAGGTCTCCTCCTATTGTCCTCAGGCCCTGGGAAAATACTATCTCAAGCATGGCTAACCTCAGGTCTCCTCCTATTGTCCTCAGGCCCTGGGAAAATACTATCTCAAGCATGGCTAACCTCATGTCTTCTCCTATTGTCCTCAGGCCCTGGGCAGATACAATCTCAAGCACTGTTTGGCACTGTGGCAGCTCCTGACATCACTCAAATCAGAGAACATGCTGCGGCTTAAGAGGGTAAGACGTCTAGTGAAATTGCTGGCTAGGGAGCCTCTTGGGTGTTTTAACATGGTCAGACACTATGAGGCGTGTCTGTATTACTGTTTGATGTGGTCATATGAAACAATAGTTCACCGGCCAAATTACAGTTCAGGAATGATTTATAGGTTGACCAAGTCCTAGTTAACCGGAAAATACCGAAATCTTTCAAGGAACAGAAACGGAATCTGGAATGAAAGTGATCCATGCTGTTTTCCGGAACAGAACCGTTATTTTAAAAGCATGGGAACCGGTTAATAAAGTTATTTTATGTTCCAGGCATTTTTTCCAGTCCCACAACAAAAACGCATCAAAGCGCCTATGCCAAGCCCTCACTCTGTCACTAGGAAACGTATTCCAGTGTCTTCCTGCAAGCTGAAAATCTTTGCGTTTGTATAGGCTACCTGCCCCCCGAAGCACAGGCTACTGTATTGACGTTACATTCGTGATTCAGAAGATAGGAAGAGAGATTTTTCATTAGCTAGAGAAGAATGGATTACCTTTTTCAATGCTGGTTAAGGATACTATAGGCCTAGTTATCACATTTCACATTGGATTTATTAACTACAATAAGATAAGACGTGTTTTTAATTCTGCTGCCGCTCTGCACACACTAGCTTGTTAGCTAGCTGGCTCAAAGGACGTTCAAAGTTCCTCCATAGAAGCCGCTCCTCCTGGGTGTAATTCTGTGGACCTAATTCAGATAATGCATGTCATAACAAGATGCCCAGCGCTTCAAGCCTCCTCCTCAACCCTCTCTCGCTCTCTCCCCACCCGCAAAATTTCAGTCGCATCTTGCGCCATAGGCTACACTTGTCTGTTGTTGAGGGTTCTTTGCACAGTGCTGATATTCTCTTATTCTTAAACAAAACTTTAAAACTTTAGAAAATGACACAGACAACGGCTGCTGAATATATGTAAAAGATCTTTAGTTTTGCAATTGCAGGCAGAAGTTAATACAGAGTCAACAGGGTTTGTATAGCTCTTCGTAAGTTCTGCAAAGTGTCTAAAACAATCTATGCTTTTTATACTAGCACTCCCTTCCCATAGCGTGATGTTTACCCCTGACCCTGAACTTTCCCTAGCAACAACAAAGTATTCTTCCTAATCCTGTCTTCCCACGAACTCAGCATCAGGGGGTGAGGTGTCAGACAATGAAACGAGGACATGTCTAAAGTCAATGTGGCAATTGTGGTTTGCAGGTTTCTGAAAACCTTCTGCTGTCAAGGCCTCCATAGTTTTTAATGATGTAAGCAAATGCACATAATAGATCATATATTCCCCATCACTGTCCATCACACATGTAAAGAACTAGCTTGCCTGCTCTATCCGCACTGATTGGTGAAGTCATTTAATGAGCTAAATGTAAAAAATGGTTGATTTCACGGGTAAAGAAATTACAGAAAGGAATGATATAAACTGTTACTTTTTTGGGGTTCGAACCGGTTCAGAACTTTATTTTGCAGGTTGGAACAGTGGAACGAAAAAACAAAAAAATAGTGGTTCTGTTCAGAACGAAACGATTGGAAAATAATTTTTGTCAGGTGTCAGTGTGCAGCGGTAGGACGGAGTCAGGCGCAGGACACAGAACTGAGTAACAGACGAACTTTACTCGGTGACGGAGGGGTGGACAGCGGTGTGGGTTGAGGTGAAGTTGATGGGGTTGTGGGAGAACCCTCTCTCTCCCATCGCTCCATGGTGTGCAGCACGCGATCCATGGCTGTGCCCAGATTGTGGAGCATCGTCGCGTGCTGCTGGACGCGCTCCTCCACCGGTAACGGAGGACTGGATGCACCTGCTGACTCCATATGTGGTGCGTGATTCTGTCAGGTGTCAGTGTGCAGCGGTAGGACGGAGTCAGGCGCAGGACACAGAACTGAGTAACAGACGAACTTTACTCGAAAAACAACAAATCTAATTTCCACGCAGGGAAATACATCAGCTCACAGCAGTATGAACACCAAACAAAGAACAATCACGCACAACACCATGAGGGAACCAGAGGGTTAAATAGGGAAACAAATTAACGTGATGGGAACCAGGTGTGTACAATACAGACAAAACAAATGGAAAACAGAAACGTAGATCGGTGGCAGCTAGAAAGCCGGTGACGACGACCGCCGATAGCCGCCCGCACAAGGAGAGGCACCAACTTCGGCGGAAGTCGTGACACCCCTGTTTAAAACTGCAACATTTTCTCTCAGCCTCATGGCTAAATGTGAACAAAAGCATGAGATGCAGAGAAAATTGTTCTCTGCCCATGCCTAAAAGTGTAGAATTGCAGGAAATTAGCATTTAAAACTGCAAAATGTTCTCTCTGCAACGTGACAAAATGTGCCCCAGGGCCCCAAATGCGCTAGTCCGGCCCTGGGCATGCTTTAAAATCGAGGTGGGGGAGAGAGCGAGTCTGCTACATCTGGGACTTCAACATCAATAAATGTTCTTTCATAGCGACCATAATTATGGGAAGCCCAAATGATTCTGAGTTTGGGCATATAAAGTTTATATGTGAAAACTATTTTCACAATTCACATACAGTGAGGGAAAAAAGTATTTGATCCCCTGCTGATTTTGTACGTTTGCCCACTGACAAAGAAATGATCAGTCTATAATTTTAATGGTGGGTTTATTTGAACAGTGAGAGACAGAATAACAACAAAAAAATCCAGAAAAACGCATGTCAAAAATGTTATAAGTTGATTTGCATTTTAATGAGGGAAATAAGTATTTGACCCCCTCTCAATCAGAAAGATTTCTGTCTCCCAGGTGTCTTTTATACAGGTAGCAAGTTGAGATTAGGAGCACACTCTTAAAGGGAGTGCTCCTAATCTCAGTTTGTTACCTGTATAAAAGACACCTGACCACAGAAGCAATCAATCAATCAGATTCCAAACTCTCCACCATGGCCAAGACCAAAGAGCTCTCCAAGGATGTCAGGGACAAGATTGTAGACCTACACAAGGCTGGAATGGTCTACAAAACCATCGCCAAGCAGCTTGGTGAGAAGGTGACAACAATTGGTGCGATTATTCGGAAATGGAAGAAACACAAAAGAAC